>NC_052644.1:14087277-14293077 GCF_016161935.1 Mauremys reevesii
TTTTCTTCTTGCATGGGCCAGACTCATGAGATTGATTTTTGAGAGGAGATTCACAGCTGTAATAAGGCCAGAAGGAATCATTATGACCCTCTGGTCTGACTTGCACAGCACAGGCCAGAGAATTCCATCCAGTGAGTCCCCTGCGGAGTAGAGAAATAGTCTTCTCTAAGAGCCAACTTCCAGAAGCCTGTGGATGAGCTAGCAAGTAGACAGGTTTGAGTTTCTTCACGCTCACTCATTGGAGGCTGATTACTGTTTCCAGAGCTCACGAGATCTCTTCTGTTGGCTAATAGTTATGCATTTATTGAAATTTTTCCATCTAAATTTTTGCTTGTCAGAAAATTGGGTTTTCAACTAAACAAAAACTTTTGCAAAAAAGTGTCTGCTTTCCTATGGATTAATGGAGGAGTAATGGTCTCAAGTTGTAGTGGGGGAGGTTTAGGCTGGATATTAGGTTTGACAAAGCCCTGGCTGGGATGATTTAGTTGGAGATTGGTCCTGCTTTGAGCAGGGGGTTGGACTAGATGACCTCCTGAGGTCCCTTCCAACCCTGATATTCTATGATTCCGCCAACATTTTCAATTCTTTGTTGGAAAACTGAGAGCCAGAAAACCAAATATTTCTAACCAAAAACAAAATAGCACAAAATGTTTTGGTTTTCAGCAGCTTGCAGCCAATTGTTTTTTCTCATCTGCAGTTTTTGGCCAAAACTGTTTGATTTTAGTTTGGGAGTTTTCTGTTTGTATTTTTTTAATGAAAAGTTTACATTTTCCAAGGTGGAGTAGAATTCTGACCTATTTTACCATGACGCAAAGAGGGATTGGACTTTGTTATGGGTAACAAGAAGGTCCAGAGTTTATAATAGCTACTGCTAAATCAAAGCATATGGAAGAGATATCATAGCTCATGCTTCAGCACTTAAACCAATGTCTGAATACCTGGGTTCATGATGGGACCATCAGGTTCACTCATCACTGTCTGTTGCAGAACTCTTACCACTTTGTCTGGAGTATTTGGTTCTGGCTGCAATCAAAGACAGGCTACTGCACTAGATGGACCTCAGTTCTGATCAAATCTAGGTATTCCCAGTGTGTTTGTCTAGTTTGTGGCCCTGTGGTAACTCAAGTATACTCATTGCCAATTAATTCAACTTAACTACAACATTGGAAGTCTAGTCCAGATGCCCTACACACATTTAGGGTGACCCTAATGCAACCATAGAGTCTCCATGTGTCTGAAGCAACCATTTGTGGGGTGTCTAGATGAACATTTGCAAAGGTGTTTTAGCTAACTCCAGTTAACTGGCAATCAAAAGTTGCAACTGATCCACAGACTCTAGACAGGACAAAGTGAAAGCCAGCTGTGCAGTCCCATGGTGCAACGGTTAGTACTCCGGCTCTGAATCCAGTCATAGGAAATTAGGTTGGTATGACTTAGGGTATGTCTACACTACGAAATTAGGTTGAATGTATAGAAGTCGATTTTTTTAGAAATTGTTTTTATACAGTCGATTGTGTGTGTCCCCACTTAAGACCATTAACTCGACGGAGTGCACCCACAGTATCGAGGCTAGCATCGACTCCAGAGCGTTGCACTGTGGTAACTATCCCACAGTTCCTGCAGTTTCCACCGCCCACTGGAATTCTGGGTTGCACTCCCAATGCCTGATGGGTTAAAACATTGTCACAGGTGGTTCTGGGTACATGTTGTCAGCCCCCCACCCCCGTGAAAGCAACGGCAGACAATTGTTTTGAGCCTTTTTTCCTGAGTTACCCATGCAGACGACATACCACGGCAAGCATGGAGCCTGCTCAGCTCGCCGTCACTATATGTCTTCTGGGTGCTGCTGGCAGACATGGTACTGCAGTGCTACACAGCAGCAGCTCATTGCCTTTTGGCAGCAAATGGTGCATTACAACTGGTAGCCGTCCTCGTCGTCTCCTGGGTGCTCTTTTAGGTGATCTCGGTGAGGTCTGTCAGGGGCGCCTAGACATAAATGGGAGTAACTCCAGATCATTCTCTTTTTAAGTTTCATCTCATGGAGATTCAGTCCTGCCTGCAGTAGTACTGCACCGTCTTCTGACGAGCAGCCAGGAGACGACAATGGCTAGCAATCATACTGCACTATCTTCTGGTGAGCACCCAGGAGACGATGACGGCTAGCAGTTGTACTGCACCATCTTCTGGTGAGCACCCAGGAAATGACAATGGCTAGCAGTCGTACTGCACCATCTTCTAGCGAGAACCCAGGAGATGATGATGGCTAGCAGTCGTACTGCTCTGTCTGCTGCCAGCCTAAGATGTATAAGAGAGATGGAGTGGATCAAAACAAGAAAGAGACCAGATTTGTTTTGTATTCATTTGCTCCCCCCTCACTCCCTCCCTCTGTGACTAGTCTGGGGCGAGATAGTTCAGTGATTTGAGTATTGGCCTGCTAAACTAAGGGTTTTGAGTTCAATCCTTGAGTGGGCCATTCTGTGTGACCACTGAGTGTGTTTTTCCTTAATGCAAACCCACGCCTTTGGTTGATTTTAATTCCCTGTAAGCCATGTTGTCAGTCACTCCTCCCTCCGTCAGAGCAACAACAGACAATCGTTTTGTGCCTTTTTTTCAGTGCAGAGACAATAGCACAGCAAGCATGGAGCCCACTCAGATCACCGCGGCAATTATGAGCACTGTGAACACCATGTGCATTATCCTACACTATATGCAGAACCAAAACCTGCAAAAGCAAAACTAGGCAAGGAGGCGATGGCAGCGCGGTGACAAGAGTGATGAGGACATGGACACAGACATCTCTCAAAGTACGGGCCCCAGCAATGTGGACATCATGGTGTTAATGGGGCAAGTTCATGCTGTGGAATGCCACTGCTCTACAGCCAAAATGCTTCTGAAATAAATGTAGTCAAACTTTACTAATTCTGGGTCACTGAGAACGAAAATGATGCTTAAAATTGTTGATTGGCTCTAGTTTTCAAGTTATGCTATTGGGTCAGTATATATGACCCTTGACTTGGGAATAGCGGAGGATAAGTGAGTTATAAAGGGAAAGGATCTCAATTTAAACCAGAAATGACTAAAATACATCTTTGACTGGATCTATGAATAAATCTATGACTGGGTTTGGACAGTACTTGCTTTTTAGGCAAAACAATGAATGATGCACTCTGAAGCTGGTATTGCGTCATACATGATATGAATTGCATCATGTTATTCCTAGAAGTCATGGATGATGCAATCATAACGAAGCTTACATCACTCTGCTGAACAAATTGCCCTATATCAGCTCTAGAAATCATACAGTGTCATGCTCTCTTATTTGTCAGTGTTTGATTTTGCAAAGGGACACATTTCTGTTTAGCCGAAGTGAGCAGAGATGCCTCGTACTTGTGTGAACAGTGCAGATAACTTCTGCTATGTTTGTGGTGAAGTGACTTTTGCATCACAAAAGTGCAGTATAACCACTATGGTTAAGAAAGCCTATCACCTTTATTTTGGCTGCAATATTGGAGATCAGAACAAGAGGTGGGCCTCACACATATGCTGCAACACTTGTGCAACAAATCTTCACCAGTGGTTGAACAGGAAAAGGAAATCTATGCCTTTTGCAGTGCCAATGATTTGGAAAGAGCCAACAGATCATACCAGCAATTGTTACTTCTGCATGGTGCCTCCAGTTGGGAAAGGTGTGTCAAAGAAGAAAAAGTGTACGGTGCATTATCCAAACATTCCATCGAAGACGAGTCTTAAAGCTGTTTTACTGCATAATGGCAATCTTTTGCCATCAATTCCAGTTGGTCATGCAGTCCATATGAAGGAAACCTATGACAACATGAAACAACTTTTGAGGTGCATAAACTATGACCAACATCAGTGGCAGCTTTGTGGCGATTTGAAGGTTGTTGCTCTCTTGCTTGGTCTGCAGACTGGATACACAAAGTACGGCTGTTTTCTCTGCGAATGGGATAGTCGTGCAAGACATTCCCACTACATCAAGAAAGATTGGCCACTCCGACAGTCATTGGAGCCTGGGAGGAAAAGTGTTCAGCATCCACCACTTGTTGAATCAAGGAAGATTTTGTTACCACCCTTACACATCAAGCTGGGTCTGATGAAGAACTTTGTCAAGGCCATTGACAAAACACAAACAGCTTTCAAGTACCTCTGTGGAAAATTTCCAAGGTTAAGTGAAGCTAAGATAAAGGAAGGTGTCTTTGTTGGTCCTCAGATTCGTGAACTTCTTTGAGATGATGCATTTGACCATGCACTGCGTGGCAAGGAAAAACGGCATGGAAAGCCTTCCAGTTAGTGGCAATAAATTTTCTCAGAAACAACAAGGCAGACAACTACAGGTTGTTGGTGGAAAACCTCCTCAAGGCATACAAAAGCCTTGGTTGCAACATGTCACTAAAGATACATTTTTTGCACTCTCATCTAGATTTTTTTCCACCAAACTGCGGAGCAGTGAGCGACGAGCACGGCGAGCGATTTCACCAGGACATTGCAACAATGGAGAAATGCTATCAGGGCAAATGGAGCCCATCAATGCTTGCAGACTATTGCTGGACAGTGACAAGAGATGCTCCATTTAATGAATACAAGAGACAAGCCAAGAAGCGCCGAGTAGACACTGAATAGGACTAAACTATGTACATAATAGTTTTTTGCCTTTTGTTTCATAATAAATTTTATTTATATAACCCTTTTGCTGATTTTTAAAGTGTTACATAAACAGGACAGGTGAAATATTATCATGTAAAGCAACCATAAACACATGAAAAGTCCTAGGTTTACAATTTATGATTAAAACTCTACTATCTACACAATATACATAGACATCAAATGTAAAAACTTAAATATCTTAGAAACAGTAGCCAAACAGTTGTTTTAATTGTCATATTTGAATTCAGCACATCAAAATACATAATAAAAAGGACATTTTATCACTGAAGCAGACGACTTCTCAAAAATTGTAGACCAGTGTTATGAGCCCACGAAACAGGCACAGACTGGTGGGACCGCATAGTGTTACAGGTGTGGGACGATTTCCAGTGGCTGTGAAACTTTCGCATGCATAAGGGCACTTTTATGGAACTTTGTGACTTGCTTTCCCCTGCCCTGAAACCCCAGAATACCAAGATGAGAGCAGCCCTCACAGTTCACAAGCGAGTGGCGATAGCCCTGTGGAAGCTTGCAATGCCAGACAGCTACCGGTCAGTTGGGCATCAATTTGGAGTGGATAAATCTACTGTGGGGGCTGCTGCGATCCAAGTAGCCAATGCAATCAAAGAGCTGCTGATATCAAGGCTAGTGACTCTGGGAAATGTGCAGGTCATAGTTGATGGCTTTGCTGCAAGGGGATTCCCTAACTGTGGTGGGGTGCTAGACGGAACCCATATCCCTATCTTGGCACTAGAGCACCAAGGCAGGCAGTATATAAACCGAAAGGGGTACTTTTCAATGGTGCTGCAAGCACTGGTGGATCACAAGGGACATTTCACCAACATCAGCGTGGGATGGCTGGGAAAGGTACATGACACTCGCGTCTTCAGGAACTCTGGTCTGCTTCAAAAGCTGCAGCAAGGGACTTTCTTCCCAGACCAGAATATAACCATTGGGAATGTCAAAATGCCTATATCAGAGGGGTAGCCGTGTTAGTCTGAATCTGTAAAAGCAGCAAAGAATCCTGTGGCACCTTATAGACTAACAGATGTTTTGCAGCATGAGCTTTCGTGGGTGAATACCCACTTCGTCGGATGCAAGTAGTGGAAATTTCCAGGGGCAGGTATATATATGCAAGCAAGAAGCAAGCTAGAAATAACGAGGTTAGTTCAATCAGGGAGGATGAGGTCCTGTTCTAGCAGTAGAGGTGTGAAAACCAAGGGAGAAGAAACTGGTTCTGTAGTTGGCAAGCCATTCACAGTCTTTGTTTAATCCTGAGCTGATGGTGTCAAATTTGCAGATGAACTGAAGCTCAGCAGTTTCTCTTTGAAGTCTGGTCCTGAAGTTTTTTTGCTGCAGGATGGCCACCTTAAGATCTGCTATTGTGTGGCCAGGGAGGTTGAAGTGTTCTCCTACAGGTTTTTGTATATTGCCATTCCTAATATCTGATTTGTCCATTTATCCTTTTCCATAGAAACTGTCCAGTTTAGCCGATGTACATAGCAGAGGGGCATTGCTGGCATATGATGGCATATATTACATTGGTGGACGTGCAGGTGAATGAACCGGTGATGATATAGCTGATCTGGTTAGGTCCTGTGATGGTGTCGCTGGTGTAGATATGTGGGCAGAGTTGGCATCGAGATTTGTTGCATGGATTGGTTCCTGAGCTAGAGTTACTATGGTGCGGTGTGCAGTTACTGGTGAGACTATGCTTCAGGTTGGCAGGTTGTCTGTGGGCGAGGACTGGCCTGCCACCCAAGGCCTGTGAAAGTATGGGATCATTGTCCAGGATGGCTTGTAGATCCCTGATGATGCGTTGGAGGGGTTTGAGCTGGGGACTGTATGTGATGGCCAGTGGAGTCCTGTTGGTTTCTTTCTTGGGTTTGTCTTGCAGTAGGAGGCTTCTGGGTACACATCTGGCTCTATTGATCTGTTTCCTTATTTCCTCGTGCGGGTACTGTAGTTTTGAGAATGCTTGGTGGAGATTTTGTAGGTGTTGGTCTCTGTCTGCGGAGTTAGAGCAGATTCGGTTGTACCTCAGTGCTTGGCTGTAGACAATGGATCTTGTGGTGTGTCCGGGATGGAAGCTGGAGGCATGAAGGTAGGCATAGCGGTCGGTAGGTTTTCGGTAAATGCGTATAGTTATCCTTGGGAACCCAGCCTACCCCTTAATGCCATGGCTCATGAAGCCATACACAGGCAGCCTGAACAGTAGTCAGGAGCTGTTTAACTATAGGCTGAGCAAGTGCAGAATGGTGGTAGAATGTGCATTTGGACATTTAAAAGCGCGCTGGCGCAGTTTACTGACTCAGATAGACCTCAGTGAAACAAATATTCCCATTGTTATTACTGCTAGCTGTGCACTCCACACTATCTGTGAGAGTAAGGGGGGAGACATTTATGGTGGGGTGGGAGGTTGAGGCAAATCGCCTGGCAGCTGACTACGTGCAGCCAGACACCAGCAGAGTGCAGGAGGGTGCGGTGCGCATCAGAGAAGCTTTGAAAATCAGTTTCATGACTGGCCAGGCTACGGTATGAAAGTTCTGTTTGTTTCTCCTTGATGAATCCCCCTACCCCACTTCACTCTACTTCCCTGTTAGCTAACCACCCTCCCCTCCCACCTTCGATCACCGCTTGCAGAGGCAATAAAGTCATTGTTGCTTCACATTCATGCATTCTTTATTAATTCATCACACAAATAGGGGGATAACTGCCAAGGTAGCCCATGAGGCGTGGGGGAGGAGGGAAGCACCAGGTGGGGTTGGGGAGGAGGGAAAGACAAGGGAATACTGCACTTTAAAACTTATTGAATGCCAGCTTTCTGTTGTTTGGGCAGTCCTCGGGGTGGAGTCGTTGGGTGCCTGGAGGGCCCCACTGCGTTCTTGGGCGTCTGGGTGAGGAGGCTATGGAACTTGGGGAGGAGGGTGGTTGGTTACACAGGGCTGTAGTGGTGGGCTTGTGCTGCCTTTCCTGAATGTCAACCATATGTTGGAGCATATCACTTTGTTCCTCCAGTAGCCTCACCATAGCCTCTTGCCTTCTGTCACCAAGCTGATGCCACCTATCATCTTCAGCCCACCACCTGTCCTAACGTTCATATTGTGCTTTCCTGGGCTCTGACAGTGTCTGCCTCCACGCATTCTGCTGGGATCTTTCAGTGTGGGAGGACTGCAGGAGCTCAGAGAACATTTCATTGTGTGGTTTTTCGCCTTCTAATCTTCACTAGCCTCTGGGAAGGAGAAGACAGTGTGAGCATCGAAACATTTGCAGCTGGTGGAGGAAGAAAGGGAGAGTGGTAGTTAAAAAGACACATTTTAGAGAACAATGGGTAACTCTTTCACGGTAAATCTTTCTGTTAACATTACATAACACATGTGCTTTCAATACAAGGTCACATTTTGCCTCTTATTGAGGGTATGCCAGTTTGGTGTGAGAGATCACTCACACAGGGCCGGGCAACAGAATTTGGCTTGCAGGCAGCCATGGTAAGACACAGTCTTTTGGCTTCTTTAACCTTCATAACATGTGGGAATGGTTTCAAACAGCAGCATCCTCATTTCCCATACCAAGCAGCCATTGGGTTGGCTATTTAAAATGGGTTGGCAATTTAAAAGGAGAGACTGCGGTTTTTGGGTTAACATGAAGCACAAACCCAACTAACCCCCCACCCCCACCCACAATTCTCTGGGATGATTGCTTCACCCCTCCCCCCACTACATGGCTAACTGCGGGGAACATTTCTGTTCAGCCGAGCAGGAACGGACACCTCTGAATGTCCCTTTAATAAAATCACCCTATTTCAACCAGGTGACCATGAATGATATCACTCTCCTGAGGATAACACAGAGATAAAGAATGCATGTTATTTGAATGCCAGCAAACACGGGGAGCATATGCTGTGTTATGCAATGATTCCAAACTATGTGTTACTGGCCTGACGTGGTAAAGTGTCCTACCATGGAGGATGGAATAAGGCTGCCCTCCCCTGAAACCTTTTGCAAAGACTTTGGGAGTACATCCAGGAGAGCTTCATGGAGATGTCCCTGGAGGATTTCCGCTCCATCCCGACACGTTATCAGACTTTTCCAGTAGCTGTACTTGCCGTGAAATTAATCATTAAACACACTTGCTTTTAAACTGTGTATAATATTTACAAAGGTACACTCACCAGAGGCCCCTTCTCCACCTGGCAGGTCTGGGAGGCAGCCTTGGGTGGGTTTGGGGGGTACTGGCTCCAGGTCCAGGGTGAGAAACAGTTCCTGGCTGTCGGGGAAAACGGTTTCTCCACTTGCTTCCTGTGAGGTATCTTCAACCTCCTCCTCCTCATCTTCCTCGTCCCCAAAACCCGCATCCCTGTTGCGTGCTACTCCATTGACGGAGTCAAAGCACAGGGTTGGGGTAGTGGTGACTGCACCTCCTAGAATGGCATGCAGCTCATCATAGAAGCGGCATGTCTGGGGCTCTGACCCAGAGCAGCTGTTTGCCTCTCTGGTTTTTTGGCAGGCTTGCCTCGGCTCATTACTGTTTCACGCAGCACTGCTGTGGGTCCCTATTATAGCCACTGTCCTTCATGCCCTTGGAGATTTTTTCAAATGTTTGGGCATTTCGTCTTTTGGAACGGAGTTCTGATAGCACAGATTAATCTCCCCACACAGCGAGCAGATCCTGTACCTCCCGTTCGGTCCATGCTGGAGGTCTTTTGCGATTCTGGGACTCCATTATGGTCTCCTCTGCTGATGAGATCTGCACTCACTTGCAGATTGCCACACTGGCCAAATAGGAAATGAGATTCAAAAGTTCGCAGGCCTTTTCCTGTCTACCTGGCCAGTGCATCTGAGTTGAAAGTGCTGTCCAGAGCACTCACAATGGAGCACTCCGGAATAGTTCCATGGAGGCCAATACTGTCGAATTGCGACCACACTACACCAAATTCCACCCAGCAAGGCAGATTTCAGCACGAATCCCCTCATTGGCGAGGAGTACAGAAATCAATTTTATGAACCCTGTAAGTCGAAAAAAATTGTTTCGTCATGTGGATGGGTGCAGAGTTAAATTGATGTAACACTGGTAAATTTGAACTAAACTTGTAGTGTATCATAGAATCATAGAATCATAGAATCTCAGGGTTGGAAGGGACCTCAGGAGGTCATCTAGTCCAACCCCCTGATCAAAGCAGGACCAAACCCAACTAAATCATCCCAGCCAGGGCTTTGTCAAGCCTGATCTTAAAAACCTCTAAGGAAGGAGATTCCACCACCTCCCTAGGTAACCCATTCCAGTTCTTCACCACTCTACTAGTGAAAATTTTTTTCCTAATATCCAACCTAAACCTCCCCCTCTGCAACTTGAGACCATTACTCCTTGTTCTGTCATCTTCTACCACTGAGAACAGTCTAGATCCATCCTCTTTGGAACCCCCTTTCAGGTAGTTGAAAGCAGCTATCAAATCCCCCCTCATTCTTCTCTTCTGCAGACTAAACAATCCCAGTTCCCTCAGCCTCTCCTCATACTCTGGTGTAGACCAGAGCTAAGTCACTCAAGGGGGAGGGAAGGTAAAAACTGACACCTCTGAGCGATGCAATTAAACTAAACTAACCCCTGTATAGACAGTGCTAAGTGGACTAGAGGTGGATTAACGACACTAATGGTAAAAGCCCTCCCTTTGGCACAGTGTGTCCTCACTGAAGTACCACAGCTGCAGGGTTTTAAGCATAGTCCTGCCCTCGGGGGACATGTATGTTTCACATTCTGATTTTATTGTTCCCTTAGCACTGTGTGGCTGAACGTCTCTGTCATAAACAGATAGTTAAGGGTTAATGTCTCTAATAGCTGTAAAGGGTTAAGAAGCTCAGTAAACCTGGCTGACACCTGACCAGAGGACCAATAAGGGGGCAAGATACTTTCAAATCTTGGTGGAGGGAAGTCTTTTGTTTGTGCTCTTTGTTTGGGGGGTTGTTCGCTCTTGGGACTAAGAGGGACCAGACATCAATCCAGGCTCTCCAAATCTTTCTGAATCAGTCTCTCATGTTTCAAACTTGTAAGTAATAGCCAGGCAAGGCGTGTTAGTCTTATTTTTGTTTTCTCAACTTGTAAATGTTCCTTTTTGCTGAGAGGATTTTACCTCTGTTTGCTGTAACTTTGAACCTAAGGCTAGAGGGGGTTCCTCTGGTCTATATGAATCTGATTACCCTGTAAAGTATTTTCCATCCTGATTTTACAGAGATAATTTTTACCTTTCTTTCTTTAATTAAAAGCTTTCTTTTTAAGAACCTGATTGATTTTTTTCCTTGTGTTAAGATCCAAGGGGATTGGATCTGGACTCACCAGGAATTGGTGGGGGAAGGGAGGGGGAATGGTTAAATCCTCCTTGTGTTAAGATCCAAGGGGTTGGGTTGGTGTTCACCAGGAACTTGGTGAAAAAGCCTCTCAAGTCTGCCCAGGGAGGGGAAGGTTTTGGGGGGACAGAAAGTGATCCAGACACTGAAATTTCTGGATGGTGGCAGTGTTACCAGATCTAAGCTAGTAATTAAGCTTAGAAGTTTCCATGCAGGTCCCCATGTCTGTACCCTAAAGTTCAGAGTGGGGGAGGAACCTTGACAGTCTCAGGTTTTGAGGGCGATGGAATGGCTGGTTTCAATGACTGTGCAGCCGAATGGCAGGGCTGTCTGGTTTTGAACCAGGAAATTAAGCATTAGGCTAAATAGTGTTTCACTTTTACTCATGCCTGGCCTTTCGGTTACATTATCAGAGCTACCTAGAGCACGGGGCTGTGCTGTGCTCAGCTGACTGCTAGAGCCCCTCTTTTGCACGGCAAATGGTCACTGCTGCAGCTAATTCAAAAGGGGAACAGAAAAAGCCGGGTCGGGGAGTGGGATGATAAGATGAGGCGGCCGGCTGGCTGGGCTCCATTCCCAGCTTTGGGAGAGAAGTAGAGTCTAATGGCCAAAGGGGCCAGGACTCCTGGGTTCTACCCCCAGATCTGGGAGGAGAGAAGGTCTGTGGGTCTGAGGTGAAAGCTCAGAGCTAAGATATCTGGCCGGGGGTTGAGAGGTACCAGTCCATGCAGAGCCCTGTGATACAAAGGGAGGGGAAGCAGCCAAACCACACAGGAGATTCAGACAAGCCCTAACCATGAACCCAGAGGGGGAGGGGAGGGTCAGAACAAACAGCTGGGGGAAGCGCAGTGGGGCTCAGGTGCCATCTGCAGGGGAGAGGGAAGCCCAGCTGGGAGCCAGCATGGCTCTAAAACCCAGTCCTGGGGTGGCTGGGCCTTGGATAGAAATGTCCTGGGAGGTTCCCCAGAAAACTCAGAGCCAGGCCCTGGACAGGTGATCAGTGACCCCCCACCTCCAACCCCCGCTGCACACATGCCCTGCAGAGATGGGATGGTGAGATGCAGCCCTGGCTGAGGGGGACAGGCACTGACGGGGCTGTGTGAGCCCAGGAAGAGGGGAACTGACCCCAGCTGAAGCTCAGAGGCCCTAGGGACACACTAACTAGGGGGCAACGATAAGAAGAAACTGCTGCGCCCTGTTGTTGCCAGACTGCTGGACCATGCGGCATCCCTGCCTATGGGGCCTGCTCCTGGACAGACTTCAGTCCTGGCTGGCTCTGCTCTTGGGCTGGGATTCTGGTCCCTTGAGGAAGTTCCCGGTTGGGTTGGCAGATGAGATCTCTGAAATTAGGCCCCTGCTGCCCATGTGCGGCCGGCCGGGCAGTACTGAGGGTGGACAAACACTAGGGTCCGCGTGTTTGAGTCTCATGCCCTGAGGATAAGGAGGTGTTTGCCTTGGAGACCTTCATCTCCCCCATGTGCTCTATACTCAGCCCCATCCTGGCCAGCCCAGGCCTGTGGGGAGCGCAGGGTCCATGGCTTGTCAGAACTGCATTGTTCTCGAGGGGAGCTGAACTCCTGAGCATCCAAGAAGAAATCAGCACAATTTACGCTGCAGGTTTATTGCAGTGGAAATAAATATGCTGATATCTGCCCTGGTGTCTGTAAAACTGCAGACAGTCGAGGGGAGCAGGGATGGGGGAGGCTAAGAGAAATGCACACAGAGTGCGCTGAGATGTTGGAGAGCAGGTAAGAGCAGGGAGGGGTCTGAAGAATGAGATGAAGCAGAAAGACTTTTCCAAAAGTTTAAAGTGATTAGCTCACTGGCCTCTTTGGCGCTCACCGTTTCAGAGTTAATACAGGTGGCAGGTGCAGTCTGAGCCATGTATTTCAGGAGCCGGAGTGTTAGCGGGGCCTGCCATGGACTTTCCCTATGACAGCATATGTTGAAGTCTTTTTTCCTGCACCCGAGGAAGCATTAAAACATAGGCATGTGCATGGGGTGTGCCGGGTGTACCCTGCCCGTGGGATGGATCCGGCCCCTCAGGGCTTTGGATCCGGCCTGCAGGATTTGCCCCCCATGGTGTCGCAGGCCCTGCGCCGCTCTGAGAACCAGATGGCATGGCACCACACCCCTGGGGGGGGGGGGGGAGAGAGCTTCGTGTGTTGCTCCAGGCACCACCCCCCACAGCTCCCATTGGCCGGAAATGGGGAACCGCGGCCAATGGGAGCTTCGGGGGAGGTACCTGGAGGCGTGGCAAGGGCAGTACACGGAGCCCTCCCCGCCCTTCCCAGGGCCGCGCAGGGATGTGGTGAGCGGTGCAGCATGGGGCCAGGACAGGCAGGCAGGGAGCGCGCTGCTGCAGGTAAGCAGCGCCAGGCCGGAGTCTGAACTCTTCCTGCACACCCCCAACTCCCTGCCCTGAACCCCCTGCCTGCACCTCACACCCCTCCTGCACCCCAACCCCCTGCCCTGAGCCCCCTGCCTGCACCCCATATCCCTCCTGCACCCCAACTCCCTGTCCTGAGCTCCCTGCTGCATCCCTCCTGCACCCCAACTCCCTGTCCTGAGCTCCCTGCTGCATCCCTCCTGCACCCCAACTCCCTGTCCTGAGGCCCCTGCTGCACCTTGTCCTGCATCCCAACTCCCTGCCCTAAGCCCCCTCCCTGCACCTCGTGCCCCAACCCTCTGCCCTGAGCCCATTCCTGCACCCCACCCCCCAACTCCCTGCCCTGAGCCCCCTACAGCACCCTGCACCCATCCTGCCCACCCCTGCCCTGAGCCCCCTACGGCACTCCACACCCCTCCTGCACCCCAACCCCGTCCCAGAGCCCCCTCATATACCCCAAACACCTCCTCTGTCCCAATACCTTGCCCTCAACCCCTTCCTGCACACTGCACCCACTCCCACACACCGCACTTCCTTCTGCACCCCAACCTTTATGATGTTTGCCTTTAAAAAAATAAATAAATAAAATTCCCTGAGTGCACACCCTAATGAAAAGTGCTGTGCACGCCTATGCATTAAAACAAAAATAAAACTTTTCATTCATCTGTTAACTCCAACCCCCAACAGCTAGAGACAGACACTGCAGCAGAATAGCTCTTTGAAGGGAGCTACATGCTGAGGGAACTGGGATTATTTAGTCTGCAGAAGAGAAGAATGAGGGGGGATTTGATAGCTGCTTTCAACTACCTGACAGGACGTTCCAAAGAGGATGGTTCTAGACTGTTCTCAGTGGTACCTGATGACAGAACAAGGAGTCTCACGTTGCAGTGGGGGAGGTTTAGGTTGGATATTAGGAAAAACTTTTTCACTGGGAGGGTGGTGAAGCACTGGAATGGGTTACCTAGGGAGGTGGTGGAATCTCCTTCCTTAGAGTTTTTTAAGATCAGGCTTGACAAAGCCCTGGCTGGAATGATTTAGTTGGGAATTGGTCCTGCTTTGAGCAGGGGGTTGGACTAGATACCTCCTGAGGTCCCTTCCAACCCTGATATCCTATTCTATTCTATTCTATTCTATGACCAGCGCAGTGCTGGCTCACGGTCACACTGCTGAACATGAGATATTCCCCTCCCAGGCCTGACCGATGCTTTAAATGGACACATTTCACTGGGGTGGTTTGTTCTATCTGAGGCTGGGTGTGAAATGGAAACTCCAGTGAAATAAACACAGCAGCAGCACCAGCAGCCTGACACAGCCCAAAATAAGCAAGGGCTGGGCTGGGGAAGCACGTCAGGGTTTCACTGAGGTGTCAGCTCTAATTGTGTCATTGCTGCTGCAGGGGTGTGAGTGAGAGCTGAGATGTGGACACCAGTCATTGTTATTACTATTTAACATGTCTATGGGGGTAGCTCCTATAGACCACAGCAGGTCAGGTCCCCGGGTGCCAGACGCTGGAGGATAGCGTAAGGCCCAGAGGAAGTTGCTTGCCTGAGCTATACAGGAAGTCAGACTAGATGATCACAAGGGTCCCTGCTGGTCTGTGAATTATAGTAAAGGGGTTGTTTTAACCCTCCTTTAGCACAGGGGGCTGCACTCAACCACCCTTAGAGGCCCCTTCCAGCCTTTCAGACGTGTAGCCCTCCCCGTTATTCAGACCTTGGGCAGTGAATTGGGGCCATGGAAATACAGCCAGATCAGACACAGGCACAGCAGGGAGCCAGGCATGGGCGCTGTGTAGGGGGACTATGTCAGGATGACTCACAGCTCAGCCATGCACATTTTGTGATATCAGCAGGGGACAATGTCTGGGTGGTTTGTGTGTCTGCTTCTTGTCACACCATATCCTCCTTTGGCTTGTTTTTTTTCAGGCTTTGCTAGGTCATCCACCCTTAGGCGCAGATCCTCAAAGGTACCGAGCCTCCAAACTTTTACTGTTGTGAGGCATCTTGCTACCACCTGACATTATGTAACACTTTCTTGGGGTGTCCAAGGCTGTGAGCCACCGTGTTACTCTCATTTCCAGCTAGAGGAAAACTTCCTGGTGCTAAGCTGGGTATCAGCTCCCCCGACCCCTCAAGCCTGACAGACACCCTCACAATCTCTTCTGGGCTCTGCCAGCCCTTACTTGGCCTTGCAGGAGAACAATAGGTGCATTCCAGACCTAAGCCCCTCAGAAAGCCTCCCCCTGTAGTATCCAGCCTGTGCCACTGGACACTCACAGAAATTACCAACTTTACTGTCTCCAAGGGAACAGAGCACACACAGCCTGGCTGGTAAAACTCGGGGCAGCCATTTAAAACATCACAGCATGGAGACTGAGTTTGAGTGAAAACAATAAGTAAAAGAGTAAGGCTTTTATCAAAGATAAAGATGTAAGAGATACTGAGTAAGGAGAATGGACACAGAAATGATAAAATATAGAACAAAAAGTATAACAGGCTTCTTAGAACATAAATTTAACTTTCACAGGCTAAAATCTTGTCTAAAGTCTTTTCTCCCAAAGTAATCTCCCAGCATTACCGGCCAACACAGCTGGGATCCACCTTTCATAAATGCAGAAAGCACTGTCCATTTTGCTTCATCAGCGATGGATAAAGATAAGACCTTTTGACTTCTTGTATTCCCCCATTCGTTGCTTGGTCCACAGAGTCAGAACAAGCCCCTGCAGTTTTATCTGCGGGGTCTTTCCATTTTCCTATTTGTTCCGTATGCAGATTTGGCTTCCTTCGTGTTGGCTCACAAAGCTTGATTTACACCGTTGAGGGCGATGTGGGGAATCAGCTTCCTTTGTCTGACTCAGCCCCTCTTTGCCTGGAGTTAGACATTAAACCATGTGTTTAGTACATAGACACAGCTTCTTCAGTATCATCCCTACATATGTCATCCAACCACTCTGAGGAGCAGTGTGATCCTGACTTTCATTTAAGTTCCCATATGACACACTTTATAGTTAAATATTATGACCACAATGTATTGCGTGTAGTGAGTTATTCAGGCCTCTCAAGGGCTACAAGGACAGAACAGAGACCCCTTTGCTAGGTGGCATGGAGGGGTCCTAAGTGTCTCACCTTTGTGAGAGGGACTCTTGTCTGTATCTGCTGTGATCCAGCTCCCTAGTCCACCAGCTTCTGGCAGCACAATCACGGCCTACCAGGCCTCAGCAGGCCTCGCTATCTCTGTATAGGCTAGTGATGGGCATCCGCCAACCCCCAAGTCCTCCGATTGTTCCTGTTCCAATGGACATGCACAGAGCTCTCAAATACATCATTCCCAAAGGAACAGCACATACCAGCTTACACAATTCCACTCAGGATTGCCTCTCTGCTTCACACACAGCACTGAGATAGATTTATAGTGAAAACAAGGATAGATTTATTATCAAAGATGAGAGATTTGAGTAACAGTAAGTAAGAATATTGGAAACAAATGGTTACCTATCAAAGAGAAGCATAGGGGAAGGGAATGACCATATTACACGAGTCCCACATCTTCCTTGGGCCATACATCCCGGTGAGAACCCAAAGCTCAGCTATCTTGGCTGTTGGTTGGACTCTCTCAGCCCACCCCAGTCATTGTTATTATTGGTTATTCGGGGCAGTGCCACAATGTGCCAGATGCCTCCCAGGCCCTGCAGAGGGGACAATCCCTGTGGAGCTCACAGTCCAATGATGGACAGACAGACAGAATAGGGGGCAGGGAACAAAACGAGGAGTTTCTGTGCAAGTCCCTATGATTTACTCTAGGCAGATGGAGCAATGGGATTGCTCAGAGAGACTGACACATGGAGAGAGGAGGGCTGTGGGGATGAGCACAGAACAAAGAAGATGTATGAGAGGCAGTAGAATGAGGACTGTGTTAGGGAACTGGGAGCTGGATAGACAAAGCTGGAGGAAGGACACAGGCTGGAGGAAGGGATGGGGCCATGACACATCCCCTTGGGACTCTGGTCTGGTGACTCAGGACGAGCGATGGCTTGTTCTCTCCAGGACAATGGTGATGATTGGGGCAGACACCAGGAGGAGAAGGACCAGAGCAGACCGGAGTATCCAGATGCAGAGAGACACTGCCAGGCCTGAAACACACAAGGGGACATTTGATGGGTGTCAGGGAGGAAGGCAAAGGGCTCTAGAATGGGCAGCTGTCCCCCCCCCCAGAACTCCCAGGGGGCCATGCTCTGAGAAGATGAAGCCCAGTGTCATGAGACCTCAGAGTAAATCCCCCAGAGGGGCTGGGACAGTTTAGAGCTGTGCAGTATGTTTAGCACTGAACTAATGCACTTGGATAGAGACCCAAAGGGACCCCATGCAGGGACTGTGATACCAGGACAAGCACTCCCCTTGAGTGTTCTCCTGGAGGGGGATGGCGGACAGGAGCTATGCATCAGGATAGTACACTGGGGGGAAAACCAGACCCTGCACCTATATCCGTATGATTGTCACACATTCCCTCCCTAGGTTACAGACCAATCTCCCTGCCCTAGACACACCCAAGCCACTGATGGATGCTCTGAGCCCTGGTGGCTGCTCCGTGGAAGGGAAGGATTTTGCAGATCAGGAAATGGAATGCTGAACTGTATTATACTATTCATCCAATAACTAGCACTGTATGTAAAACATGTTATTTAAGCTAACCTCAGCCATACCTGGCAGAGCATTACAGGATCTTATGGTGAGCATATCTAAGAAAGAAGCTCTGTAGCCAGTTTGTATCTGGTATCAAAATATGACATGGTGTCAAAAGCAAACTAGAGCCAGAGGAGAACAGAAACAGAAGGAAAACAGCAAGAAATGTTGCAGATAGAAGGAACAAAACAACATAGGTTGCAGGATTTCATCAACATTACTCTTCAGTGACTCTGAGAACTACACCTGTGACAAATCTTCACAATGGACAGACTGGCAACAATATTTTGCAAGATATTGAATTGTGAACAGACTCCAAAAAAGGAACTGGAGATATCTGGGTATCTTCTGTAATGTCTGCTCTGGGGAAGCCAGCAGAGCACATCTTTATATCCTGCGATTTTACCGAAGACAGTCACAAAGATGACTGTGAAAGGATTCTGGCTATGTTTGATACCTCAGAGAAATGTGGTTTATGAGAGAGCATGTTTCCATCAGAGAATTCAAGAAGCAGGGGGGAATGTTGACTGTTTGATAAGAGCTCTGAATACATTGGCTGAGAACTGTGACTTTGGGAATGCAAAACATGCAAATATCAGAGACTGTCTGGTAACTGGGTTAACAGATAATAACCTTGAACAAGAGATACAGCCCACAGATATACAGAAAGTAAAGCAGCCTGGTGAGACCGCAAAAGCAAGAGCAAGTTGCTACACTTGAAAGGAAAAAGAAACTAGCATAGAATCTGTTAACAGGTGTAGCAGGAGCGCTAAGTGCCATAATCCCCTGAGGCAAGGAAAGAGAACTCTCAGACTAAACGGGACAAATTCTAACCTACATGCACAAGGTGTGGAAAAAGTCATATCTCAAGAGATGATGAATGTCCAGCAAGAGGCACATGGTGTAATACACATATGAAATATGGATATTTTGAAGCTGTTTTCTGCACCAAAGCAGTCAGGGAGGTGACTCATGTTATAGACGATCAGGAGCCATTCGTTCTAGTTTATCTAATTTATCATAACACACAGCCTGCCTAGAGAGTGAATCTGAATATTCATGGCAAGACTATTAACTTTAAATTGACTCCTGAGTAGATGTCACAGGCATCTCAGAAGGGACTTGCAATCACCTTCAACCCTTCCCAGAGCTGAACTCACCCAACAGAGCTCTGACTAGCCCTGGAGATATTCTAAATTGCATGGGCCAGTTCACCACAGATACAACTTACTAAGACAAAAGCGCTAAACTGACTACATTTTATCATACCCTTTGGGAGATTTTGCTTTAGATGTTTACCTCGTGGGGTTACCTGTTCACCTGAAATTTTCCAAAGAAAGATGGTAGAATTATTAATGAACACAAATAGAGTTTTAGTTTTTATGGACGAGGTTCTGATATACGGGTCTTCTGTAAAAGAATTCAACAGAAACTTTGGTGAAGTCCTAAGTCTAATCAGTCAGTCTGGACTGAAGCTAAACAAGGAAAAGTTTATTTTCCACCCACCCCGAATCATGTATTTGAGACAGACAATAAACAAAGATGGAATCTGTCCTAGCCCTGAGAAAGTACAATCAATAATGTACTTCTAAGACAGAACATGTTGCAATGTTAGCGGAAAATCAAGAGCACTTTTGTTCATTTCACTATTCCAGAGCAACTAATGGACAAAGGAACACAATTCACTGCAGCAGAATTCAAATCATTGTAAACAAAATATGATTTTGATCATATTACTAGCAACCCACATTATCCACAAGTGAATGGAGAGGCTGAGAGAGCTGTACAGACAGTCAAGAAAATCCTACAGCAGGAAGATCCATTCCTTGCCCTTCTGAGTTACAGATCAACACCAATAGCAGCTACTGGATATAGTCGAGCACAACTCCTGATGGGAAGACAACTCAGAATTACTGCTCCAGCTTTGAAAAAGAATCTATCTCCAAAGTGACCAGACATGAAGTGAGTAGGCCAAATCAGATAAAAAGGCTAAAACAACATATGGGCCTTTTTACACCACCTGTCACTCAGTTAGAGAACTGTCAATTCTAGAACCTGGTGGCTGTTTGTGTGAAATTGGATGGAGAAAAAGGCTGGACAACTCCAGCTGTTATAAAGAAAAATAATTCTGCAGAGATGTGATCAAGACTGACAGTGGGGAGTTCAACAGAAACTGCCAACATCTACAGTTTGTTCCTGAGAGAGAACAATCAACAGAGCAAACTCTATTCGTGAGAGAAGATTGAAAGAACTGGGTTTGTTTGTCTGGAGAAGAGAAGACTGAGAGGGGACATTTTAACAGTTTTCAAGTACCTAAAAGGTTGTTACAAGGAGGAGGGAGAAAAATTATTCTCCTTAACATCTGATGATAGGACAAGAAGCAACGGGTTTAAATTGCAGCATGGGAGGTTTAAGTTGGACATTAGAAAAAACTTCCTAACTGTCAGGGTAGTTAGGCATTGGAATAAATTGCCTAGGGACATTGTGGAATCTCCACTATTGGAGATTTTTAAGAGCAGGTTAGACAAACACCTGTCAGGGATGGTCTAGATGGTGCTTGGTCCTGTCATGAGTGCAGGGGACTGGACTTGATGGCCTCTAGAGGTCCCTTCCAGTCCTGTGATTCTATGATTTTATGATAGCGGACGCAGAACAAGAAGACAACTCAAGGATTCCAAACCGACCAAAGCCAGTTATTGAAACTAATGGACAGCCAGATGGCTAAGCTGTTATGGATTGGGGTTGTGTCTTTAAAAATCCAGCACGATTCAGAGACACTTGATAGACTGATCAGTACTGAACTTCAAAGACAGAGTGATAATGTGAATATCGTACATGGTAAGAGTTTAGACATAATGGATGTTAAACCGTATGATACTGTTCAGCTATTCAGTGGCTCTGTGTGTAAAATACCTTATTTAAGCCAACCTCAGCCATGTTGGCAGGGCATTAAAATATCTTTTGATAAACACATGTAGTAGATACCTCACTAAGAATCAAGCTCTGTATCCATTCCATATCTGATACAGAACCATGATGGATCATGTCGCCCGCACATTGCTGGTGGTAATGGGGAGCTGTGCAGCCACAGCCCCTCAAAAAACATTACCCTGTGCACCCTGCCCCTCACGTTAGCCCTGGGAGATGCTGCCAGCAGCAGGGTGAGAATGGGGAGCTGCTGGGTCCAGTCAAGCCACTGATGTGTGTGCTGCTCTCCCCACATGCCCTCCTGTGGGGAAGGTTGGAGCCGGGGTGCTCAGGGACAGGCGTAGAAGGGGATATGACCTCGCACTGAACATGGGACACACCTGGCATTTGGGCCTGATCCACAGCCCACTGGACCAAGTACCAGGCTTCCTGGTGGCTCGGACACTGAGGGGGAGATTTTGAAAAGCTCTGAACCCAACATGCTCTCAGCGTGCTCAGCACTGTGGAAACCAAGCCTGTGGTGAACACAGTCACTCACCTTCCAGAGGTAGATTTTTCTCAGGCTGTCCAGTGACTGGGCTGTCATCAGGGGGAGCCTTTCTGTCTGGGCAATAAACACAGGCAATGTCAGTGTCTTAGCTATGAATGAGTGAAACTGGGGGTCTGCTAAACCCAAGGTTGTGAGTTCAACTCCTGAGGGGGCCATTTAGGGATCTGGGGCAAAAATCTGTCTGGGAATGGGCCCTGCTTTGAGCAGGGAGTTGGACTCAATGACCTGCTGAGGTCCCTTCCAACCCTGATATTCTATGATCTTACTATGTCTGAATACTTTTACACGTCTGGCTCCTGGTTCCCCTGTAGCCATAACTTGGCCTGTTAACACACATAACATCTCCAAACTGCCTTGTCTTCACTACAGTTTTAACTCGAGTTAGTTAATTCGAGTGGAGGACACAACTGTTTTCCAATTGAAGGCACAGCTTTGGGGCAGAAAATGATACAAACACATGTGAGGTGGCTGGACGGGGAGGGGTAGCACAGAATAACTAAAGGCCTGACACCTGCCATTTGAGCCCTTTCCCCTGCCCACAGTGTGTAGCTGACAGCTGCTCACCTGTAACCTTCAGTTGCAAGGGGGCACTGAGATTGGAATTGGCCACCTGGTTTTTTTCATCCCTGTGTTGATACCCACAGGAGTAGTGCCCTGCACTCATCATGGAGGTGTTAAGGAGCAGTGTAGAACTAACTTGTAATGGTTCGAATCTTTGGCTGGAAAGCTCCACCCCATCTTTGCAGAAAATAACTTTGGTAACAAGAGCATTTGGAAGATCTGCACATCGGGCTGAAACTGGGACCCCCTCCAGAGCTGATGTCGTATTCAGGAACAACCGAGGCGCGGGGAGATCTCCTGGAACAACAAGAGACACGGACGCGTGTGCCTGAGAGGGGAATGACAGGCTGCTGAGCCTAAGCGATCACTGAGATGAGCAATGCAGTGACTGGTGAAAGGAGAAGGGTCTGTTTGTTCACTTGGGAATTCACAGTCATACATCAAGACACATATCAGACTTGCTTAGTTAGTCTGTTTTATTTTGGGTGGGTGTGAATTCCTGCTACACTGGGCCAGATCCCCAGCAGCTATAAACTGGCATTGTTCCACTGGAGTCAATGGGCCAGATCCCAGCTGGTGTAAATCAGCCACATCTCCATTAGAGTCAATAGGGCCGGAGCCACAGCCTGTGTAACTCAGCCTTAGCTCCACTGGAGTCAATGGGGAAAATACCCAGCTGGTTTAAATTGGCCCCACTCCATTGGAGTCAACAAAGCTACTCCAGCTTACACCATCTGAGAATCTGCCCCAAGCACATTTCCTTTTCGTTAATATGTCTGGCCGACCACTGTGAGAATTAATTGCTTAATTAACTGTGTCATTAACAGGATTTCAGTCAGGGATCGAACAGAAGGTTTCTCCCCTCCCATCTCCCCCCATTGCAGGGCCTGGGCATTTTGTTCCTTGCTCTGCCATTCCTTTCCTTCCTTGTCTCTTGTGCTCTCACTCACCTGGGGAGCTGCAGAAGTCCTGGCTTGTGACCCCAGCACCTGCACCAAACAGCAGAGATGGTGAGTAGCACACAGGGTGTCTCTAACAATAACTAGCCTGCATTGGGGAAATGCTAACATTGACATTTAAGCAAATAAAAGAAAATCCAAGCAATCAGAGGCCCCCACACTGCAGTGAGGTCCATGCTGGCGCGTGGTACTTACACCCGATCTGACTCCAGGATCGGAGCCTTAACTGCATCTTGCATACACTCACCGCACCATGGCTTACAGGATCATACAATACTCACAGCAGTAAGAGACATGCAGAGTTACACCAGCCTGTCCAACACCCCCGCCCATGGCCAAAGCAAAATATTCTCTAAGGTTTGGGCATCTCTCATTCTCTCTCTCTCTTTCTGCCCCATCACCATAACATCTAAGCACCAAAAATTAATGTATTGAGTCTGGTGAGATGGGGAAGTATAATTATCCCTGCTGTTACAGGTGGGGACTGAAACACAGAGCAATCTGAGGTCACATAATGGGACTCAGTGGCAAAGCCTGAATTTCAACCCAGATCTCTCAGAATCCCAGGCTGGGTGTTAACAGCCACCCCATCTGCCTCCCCTTTCTCCAAACAATTTCAAAAAAGCCCAAGTGATGGAGTCACAGCCACGTGTAACTACAGACCTAAAGGCCGAATGCTGAAAACCTCCATTAATTGAATAGAACAATGAGCATGCGCTACTTAGAGTTCGAAGGACTTGGACTTTTGCAGACATTTCATATTCTGCTTGCACAACAGACACATTTTAATAATTGTTATTGTAATTATTAAGTAATATTAGCATTGAGGTACCACCAGCTCATTGTGCCAGATGCTGAACACAGTCATAACTGAGTTGGCAGAATGCAATCTTTATTTATTTATAATTTATGGATAATATCAATGTTTTAAGCATTTTATTTTTCAATTTTATCAATTTAAATGTTCACAGTTGTAGGAAATTATGGGGGCAGACAACCGGAGGGTCAGCCAATTTAATGACAATCAATGCTGAGACTCAAAAATGAAAGCTTTAGAGCTATTAAAGCACAAATTGTCAACAGCACATGTCAAAATATAGCGAGTAAACATGCTTATATCAAACTCAGTAAGGTCTCAGGCAGCACTTTTTTACTGTTCCCAGCTAGACATTTGTATTATTACCGATGGAAAGATTTATTCATCGGTTTCTGTGTGCAGTGAAATTGACATGTATTGGCAGATGCTGATAAAAATCTAATCCTTCCAAGCCTAGTCATAATAAAAAGACAGTCACTGCCTTGGTGAGCTTACGGCTTAAGTAAATGGCACATAACTTTAGCCCCTGGTCCTTCACACAGTTAAGTATGTGCATAAATTTATTCATGGGAGTAGCCCTGTTATCTTCAATGGGATAACTCACAAGAGTAAAATTATGTATGTGCACAAGTGATCGCAGGCACAGGGTCTCAGTAGTTAAGAGGTGTTTTCCTTCCAAACTAGCAAAGCCAGGGTTCCTCATTGGGGTTTGATATTTTAAACTTTATCCATTTAAGCACTAAAACTTCAATTTAACAATATTTTTCGAGGTGAGAAATACAGTTTTTCCCTTCTTGCCTGTCTCTAAACCAGTTGAACAGTCTTGTAATATTAATTAGGGAGACTCTTTGCAAAGTCTCCTAGTCGATGTAGAATATTCCCAGATTATTTTTCAATATCATAGTCTTACCGCTGGAGGTCAGTGTCCGTATCCCCATTGTACAGATAGGGAAACAAAGGTTGGATGAAAAATTGGGGGAGGGGGCAGGGGGAACGAGCAAACATTTTATCTAAAATTTTCCCATTTATTTGCAAGGTTTAAAATATTTTTGATTTTTTTGACTCTCTCTAATGACCTTTTCTGCAGATTTGATTAATTAATCTTCCCAGAATGTTTGATAATAAACAAGGAACAATCAGTGCATGTGTGATAGGTCTCAATGCGGATATGGGTGGAAAGGCCAAGTTAGGAATATGACAAATTTGATACAATTACAGGGGAGGATTATAAAGTCTCCAATAGAGTTTGAGGGTTTGTCAAGAAGTCGGTTGAAGTTGATGGAAAAAACCTCTCCTTGACGTCAATGATCAAATTGTAAACAAATTACCTTTAATAAGAAAGAATCCACCACAATTCCCTGGGAAACTAAGAACATGGAGCATGGGATCATTTTCCAATATTTCTAAACCTAACTACTGTCATTTCCTAACATCAGAGTTTGAAACCTCAATATCTTCCTTTTAATGTAGTTTCTGTGTATGTATTATTAGTATTAGCACCTAGGAGCTCCTGTTACAAACCAGACCCTATTGTGCTAGGGTCTGTACAAACAAAACGATGGCCCCTACCCCAAAGATTGTACAATCCAAATAAAATCAGAGGTTCTAATTTTCAAAGCTGTCTATGGATTTGGATCCAAATTGCATAATTTGTAATGGGAAATTGATGTTTCAACCGCTAGACTGCTCTGAAGATACATTATATATATGATCCTATGATGCCTTCACAAAGGCATGTAGAGCAGGAGGTTACAACATTGGAAGAAGATTGAAAAACATGTCAGACATAAAAAAATTGTGCCCTAAATTTATGACCAGCTTTTCAATCTGAGATGAAATAACCGTCCGGATCCCAGTGAAATAGCCACATGTAGCCACCATTTCAAATATTTTTAACAATTCTTACCCCACGCTGGTCCCCACATCCCCTCAGCCCAGGCAGACCCACAAACCTCCCTCTCTCCTTGCTCTCTACAGCCCAGAGATACCCCCCCCCCCGAGCCCATTGGCAGAGAGCTCCCCAAAACTTACAGAGCAGCCACAGCAGGATCATGGGGAGTGGGAGCCGGTGACCGAGCCAGGGGACTCTGCAGCAGCGTCTGGGCCTCCGAGGAGAACCCAGGAGCAGAAGAGGAACTGGTGGGTTGTGGTCTCTTGTAGTATGTCTGGGAGCAGCCCTGATGTGTGTGTGGCCAGAGGGGCCCTCCCGCCTTGAGATGTGAGTGGAAACATTTCCCCCCCAACCATGTCTCTCTGTCTGCGATGGCTGAGTGCGCTGGTTTCCATTTACATTTTGCAACACAGACTACTAGCCACAGGTCAAGGCTGGTCTCACTCACTTCTGAGGCTAGGACAAGAAGCAATGGGCTTAAATTGTAGCTAGAGCAGTTTAGGTTGGACATTAGAAAAAAATTAAATCACACAATACACAATAATCAGCTAGGGAGATATGCCTCTCCCACCTCCTGCCTGGTGGAAACTGTTTCAAGGTGAACTACCTCTGGGTGACCTTGGATGGGTAGATGCTGCCACCACCCAAGTGCAAAAATACACTTGTAAAACCCAGGAAGGTGAATTTAGGAATTCCTTCCTGTGGGATACCCTCAAGCCCTTTAACACCCACCCCACCCCCCAGCGAAGAGCTGAGAAAGAAAAACAAAGGAATTCAGCTGTTCCCACCAGCTAATTAAATAACATGTGCACAAACCTCTTGGGACACAAAAACCCAATCCTGTTCTTTAGAAAGGTAAATTTTATTAAAACCAAAAAGAAAGAAAATACATCTGGAACCCAATCCTGTTCTTTAGAAAGGTAAATTTTATTAAAACCAAAAAGAAAGAAAATATATCTGGAACTTAGTCTATTGCTAGATTCAAAAAGAGGAAATAGAATAATTAAGCATTAAGAATGGTTTTCGGGAGGTCCAGCTTAAAGGTTACAAGCAAAACAAAAGCGTTTGGGGGTTAGCACAGTGGAGTCCACAAGCCATAAAGAAATAAAAGAGATAAACCTAATCGTGTCTTCCTAGACATTTCCTGATCTACTTACATCTCTGGGGTTTCAAATGAGTAGTTTCTAGGTATGATTTGATCATTTTTCATACCTGGCGCAAGCTCTTACAGCATAGTTCCAGCCCTGTCTCTCCTCTCCGGAAGAACAACACAGAGACAAAGGGACAGTTTTTTCCCAATTTTAAAAAGTTCTAGCCTTCCCATTGGCTCTTTTGGTCAGGTGCACACTCCCTTCCTTTTACCTATGGACTTTTTAACCCTTTACAGGTAAAGCAAGTAGAGAACAACTACTAAAAGGGATTTTATACCTAACTGGCTGGCTGGGTGTCCATAAAAGGGAGCTACCCCCACCTTCATCTATCACATGCCTCCCAAATCACAGATGGTGCTGGCCAGCCTGCTCCAGGGGTCCTGAAAAACTCTTGTGGGGTCCCCTTCAGGGCCTGGGGCAAATTGCCCCACTTGCCCCCCCCCCCAGGCAGCCTGGGTACAAATCGTCGGTAATCAGTGGTGGATTTAGAGTTAATGGGACTGTCAAAATTAGACTCAGGACTCACAGTTTGTCAGACCACTCTGTTTTATTAGCACAGCGCTCTGCTAATAACACCCAGATAATGTGAGCACCATGCAAGACACAAACTATCTTATTTATACAGATAAAAGGGCAAGCACTTAACAAGATAACAAGGGAAGCAGAATCTGATAAGTTTACCTGGGCTAGACATGTATGTCTTATTTTCTTACTATTACCGATCTTCTGTTAATGTTTCACCATTAACACCATTGTTTATGCCTAATGTTTCTTTTCCTGGCACCTGTATTTTAACATTGCTTATTTCTGCTTAAAGATACATACAACATTTCTTTAATCCTTTTTTATTTTTACAATATAATTCATTCTACTTTTACAGGACCCTGTGCTCAGCTTCATTTTTGGGGCCGCTCCTTGGGACTCAGCCAAGAAAAAGAACATACTCTCTTATCTCCCCCTCCACCCCCATTTTTCATTGTCTTTTTCTTCATCCTCCTCCTATAAGTAATAGGAAGTAAATGAAAATAAAGTGAGGTACCTTAATTGTTTTGTAGTCTAACTTATTTTTCCAAGACCACTTGAAAATCGCTGAGCGTCTTGGCAGACCATTTAATGATCTTTCCAAATATTATTTGTACCCTTAGCTAACTATTTTGAAGCACTTTGGATAAGAGTGCTTTATTTAAAAAAATGTAAAAAAACATTGGGGTGTGGGGTCTGGCCAGAACTTAGGGTGTGGGAGGGGCTCAGGGCTGGAGGTTTAGGATCTGGGATGAAGTTGCAGGGTCTGGCCAGGAGTTAGGATGCGGGAGGGGGCTCAGGGCTGGGGGTTGGAGTGTGGAGCACTTACCTGGGGCAGCTCCCATTTGGTACAAGAGGTGCAGGTGGTGATGGGGGGTGGGTGCAGGAGTCAGGGCATGAGGTGAGGGGCTGGGTATATGTGGGGGATGCAGGAATCAGGGAGGGCAGGGAGCTGAGGGTGTCTGAGGGGGGTACAGGAGACAGGGCAGGAGCCTGGGGGTGTGGGCTGGGGTCATGGGGGTGCTCCCAGCCCCCCACCCCACCCCAGCCCTATGCCCTGAGCGGCTCATGGCAGGGGGACGGGGGGTATGTGTAGTGGGAGTGCGGAGGCTCCGCCTTTGCTCTGCTCTGCCCCGATTCCACCCCTTCCCCAAGGCCTCACCCCCACCTCTTCTCCACCTCCTCCCCTGAGCGCGTTGAGGCCCTGCTCCTCCCCCTCTGTCCTGGAGCGACCTGAGCACCGGCAAACAGCTGTTCGGCAGTGAGAGCAGTGCTGGCAGGGAGGGAAGGGGTGGGAACATGGCAAGCTCGGGGGAAGAGGCGGGGAAGAGGCGGGGGAGGGGGGAGCTTGACTGCTGGTGGTGGAACCCTGTGTTTTACTGTAAATCCACCTCTGCCTCAGGGCGTCCTTCACCTCCTTGTTCCTCAAGCTGTAGATCAGGGGGTTCAGCATGGGGATCACAAGGGTATAGAACACAAGCACCATTTTCTCCAAGTCCACTGAGCTGCCAGATGAGTGTCATAAATATGTAAAGATCAGGGTCCCATATAAGATGTAAAAGACAGTCAGGTGAGAGGCACAAGTGGAGAAGGCCTTGTGCCTTCCTGCCGTGGAACAGATCCTCAGGATGGCAAAGATGATGTAAATGTAGGAGATGAGGATGATGAGAATGGTGCCAATTGTTTGTATGGCTGCAAAGATGAAATGCACAAGCTTATTGATGCTAAAATCAGAGCATGATATTTCTTGGAGTAGGTGAATATCGCTGAAAAAATGACTGAGGACATTGGAGTGGCTGAAGGACAGACTGAATACAGTACACATATGCACAATGGCATTGACACAGGCGCATAGGTAAGAGCCAGCCATCAGCTGGAAGCAGACTCTCTTGGACATGATGACATTATAAGGCAATGGGTTGCAGATGTCCATGAAGCAATCGTAGGTCATCACAGCGAGGAGGCAAACTCATTGTTGGCACAGAAGGAGAAGAGGAAATACTGAACCACACACCCAGGGAAAGAAATATCTTTACTCTTCACTAGAGAAATGACCATCTCCTTGGGTGGAATCACAGAGGAGTAGACAGCATCAAAGAGTGACAAATTGCTGAGGAAAAAGTACATGAAACTGTGGAATTGGAAGTTGGGAGTCAACCTTAATCAGCATAATCATCCCAACATTCCCCACCAGGGTGCAGAAATAAATGGCAAAGAAGAACACAAAGAGGATGTTTTGTAGCATTGGACAGTCTGCTATTCCCCGGAAAATGAAGCCAACCACTGTGGTGCAGTTCCCTGGAGCCATTTATCCTGTCACTGCGTGAAAAGAAGAGGCAGAGAAGGGGATAGAAGCAATGGGTACCACAAACATAAATCTGATGTACAGTGGTGTGGAAGCAGGGAAAGAATTAACAAGGATTTGAAGGGAATTTTAATGCATGTCAGTCAGTTAGCAAGAGTTAGGCTAGCTGTGACCCTAATGACATGAGATTTGTAGAAGCGAAGATAGTGTGAGGCAGAGAAAGAACTGTGTGAAAAGTTATTACGACCTTGCAATAGATAACCAAATATGCAGGCCAGTGTCTTCTAGGGGTGAGACAAATAAGATAGCAGAAAGGCTTATGTATAAACAAAATGTAGTGTTGCTCTTTATCGTCTGTATTATTGCTAGTTATTGTCTGTAACAAAAGTATAAAGGCTTGCTGTAATTGTTTACCAGTTGAGAGACCTGTCCGGGACTGGGGCGACCCTGTGTCCTATGGCACTCTCTCCCTCCATTGTAATTACTGGAGAAATAATAAAGTATTTGATTTTGCTGCACCCAAAGAAAAAGTGAGAACTGAGTTTTTCTCCGACAATTTGGGGGCTCGTCCGGGATGGCAACGCCCACGGACCCACAGATGGCTACTACGGATCATTCCCCTTCAAACCCCACGGCGCCACATGAGAGGTATGAGACCTTTTGAAATCTCTATTGGGGTATCGGAGGAGGACTGTCTGTGGGGACGTCTGTCTCTGTTGGGCTCACGCCATCTGAACTTATTGACTGTGCAGCAAGATCAGATGCAGAGTGGTATTGGGGAAAGGCCCCAATAAGGTTAGTTTATAGCAGTACAGGGAACTGCTGAGTTGGCCAACTAGGTAAATGCATAAGGTAATGCATAGGTAAATGCATTAGAATGCACCGGTGCTGAGGGGTTTTTACCGCCTCAAGAGGGGTTGTTATACTGCCTCATGGTATTGGTCCGGACCAGGTAAAGATGCATCGTGGTTAAAAAAAAAATTAAAAAGAGATAAAAAGGTAGAAAAAGGGGGAAAAAAAGAGGCCTTGGTGTGTGTGTGTGTACACCAGTGTGAGTGATCGTTATCGGAAGACGCCCAGAGTACCCTGTGAAGCGAAAGCTAGTGATCAGGACTACTCTAACGCAAGCCCGGTAACTAGTGGATCTTTAGGAGATCCGACCCACGGTGGGCTTACTCGGCCTGGCATAGTCCGGCGAGGACGCTACCTGGGTCTAGGAGTGTGTGAACCCATCTTCCCTCCCCTTTCCCTTCCGTGTGGGCTACTGACAGTCTGATCATCTCACTGGAGGCAATTAGAGTAAGCGGCGCCATCTCCCAGAGACTAGCCGACGCTCTTTGCTGAAGGGAGGTGTAGGAGAGTCGTAGTCTTCCTTGTTAGTCTCTCCTGTGTGAGTACCCTGTAGGGAGAGATCCTCAGTTTATGTCCGCTAGCGCGGACAGGGCACCCCCCTCAGTTTGTGTAATTGGAAAATGGGGGAGGGACAGTCTAAACATTCCACCTTACCCCCTAAGGGTACCCCAGCATATTACATGTACGTACATTATGGTCCTAAAACCTGCAAGTATTTAAATGATTGGAATCTGTACACGCGTGAAAATCCATCTAAACAATGCCCATTAGAAGGTACCTTCAATCTAGATAAGATCATACATCTCAGAGGAGCTTTTAATCACCAAAGAAAAGCCTCTGACACAGTGTGAGCAATTTGTCTAGGAACGGATTAATTTGAAATTCAGCTTGGCTTAGAGATAAAGCTAAAGTTGCTCTACGTTCAAGATCAAGAATCAATGCAGACTATGCTAAGTACAAAGAAAAACTGCTTTCAGCCTCAGCTGGCTGTGGAAAATAGAGACAGAGGCAAAGCAAAGGCAATACAAGTTACAGAACAGTGTAAAAGAACAGCCATCCCAAGAGTGGAAGCATGTTGGAAATTCTGAACAGGCTGTATACAGGATAATCTCCCATCCACCTATTCCCCTTCTCTGAACGTTATACACAGACGTGGCCAGTCTGGACATTTGTGAGTATTAAAGTGGCTTAAGGCTTGGAGCATTCATATTTTTCCTGAGTGATGTGGGAGCGTTCCCAACACGCTCCATTGTTGTTTTATTATTTTTAATGAAGCTTTAAAATTTGGTTATATGGTGTGTTTTCTTTACCCTCCCCCTACGTCGTTCTGCAGTGTCAGTTTGATCACCTGACATGAGGGATAAATTGGTAACAGAAATTTGTCACAGTTTGGTGAGCAATTAAATGGGGGAGCCCTGCAGAATTTACACCCTCTATCTGTTTTACTTTTGTTATTTTATGTTTGCTTTGTTTGGTACTGTTGGTGTTATATGTTAAGAATTGCATGATTAAAGGTGAGCCCTAATAGAATAAGGAAACACTATTTGGTTTTGGTGCACTATCTAGTTTTGGTTCTGTTCTGTTTTTCTGCTCTGTTCATTTGGGCGTTGGGTGTGTGGGCGGAACTGAACTTCTCGTTCGTAATTCCTCGGAGTGGAAGCCATGTGTGCGATGAAGCTCTGAGGTTGTATTGTGATCCTTCTGTCCCGCCCTCTGTAACGGACAATGTAATAGAAGTAGGAAAATCTGGCTTAGACTGTAATTTTTTCTGCTCTCTGTGTAATTTTCTTTTCTGTTTAAGTGTCAGCAGTCAAATGGGTGGGTCTTTGGGTAGACCCCCTAAAGTGGTTTGGATTATATGTTAAGTAAATGGCCTTTACCCAATGGCCATGTATTTTTGCCCAGGTGGCAAGCCTCACAAGGGAGGACTCGGGTAGTCTTGTGAGTAAAAATGTTTTAGGGAAAAGACCAGAAGGGTGGGGGCTAGTTGAGAAGCCCACCCTCGTAGCTAAACTGGTAGTGGAACAAGTTTGTGCCCATGAAAGGGACGGTTCAGCGAGAAAAGCAGGATCGGGCCCAGGCGGGCAGGCAACAGACAGAGATTGGAGAACAGGTTGGAAACTTTTGAGGGTAGTGGAAAAGAAGAAGTAAGTGAGTATAAGCATGGGGATTTCAAATACTCAGGAGGATATTTGGAATGGTGATTTGAATTGGTAAGTGGCAAGTGGCTGTTGGAAGACAAAGCAAGTGATTTTTAAGGGAAGGTGAAAAGTTGACTCTGTAGTTGCTGGAGGGAACAGCAGTTGAACTTTGTAAAAATGCTAAAGAGAAAAGTTCTTGGTGTCTTTAAAATGTTTGTAAATAAATTCAGGCAAAGAAATTATTAGATTGCAATCATTTGGCTATGAACAATTTTGTTGATTTAGCTGAAGAATGTATACAGTGCTATGTAGTTGAAATTTTATTAGGCTCTAAAGGCACTATAAGTTGTGATGTTTTCTTTCAGTGTTTAAAAGCAGGAGTTAGAAGTAAAAAGCAAGCCAGAAAACATCTGTGTTAATGCAAATTATCTAACTGATAAGGTAAAAGCCACTGAAACCTGGGCTTCCTATAAAACACATACAAGAAAATATGGGGTAATTCCCCTGTTTTGCCTGAAATCAACAAGAGTATTTGTATATTTTAAGTAATGATTGACTGCCCAGAAGGGGTAGACCTCTGTTTTTGTCTTTCAGATAATCAAAGAAAACTAATGCCAGCTGAAACAGCATTCAACATACCATGTATCTACTGACAGAGTAAAAATTATGTTTTGTGTTCTATGTTCTGTCTTGTGGTGTTTGTCTTGCGGCCAGAATTGATGTGTTTAATATTTTTATGGGATGGTCTGATTTAAAATCAAGCGGAAGTGTTGGATTGAAATGCAGATACTTGTTTTGTTCCACTTAAAATACAAAGTGTTTGGATTCATCAGAAAAATGTGATATACTGAAGTCTAATACATTTTCTTAAGTAAGAGAAAGAAACTTCATTGGCCAAATCTTTTAATTGAGAAGTGTTATTAAAATTTGCATACCAACAGTCTTTAAAAGCAAGGACATGGAAAGTTAACCCACTCCCCATATTGTACATGGGATCCTTCTGGCTACCTCAGATTTCTAGCCAGAGGGCTGGGGATGGTGGGAAACTATTGGACTAGAGGTTATATTAAGTGAACTCCTCAAAGTGGGTGTGCTTGTCCTGACTTATTGTTCCACGGCTCTGTAATAAGGTTAATTTAGTGAAAGGGTATATGTGGCATACATTAAATAATAAGATTAATGTACTGTATAACGGCAATGTGTATGTGTTCATTGTTAACAAAAGGTGTATAAGTAAAAAGTAAAAGTTTCCTTTGTAGGTTAAAAGAAGCCAAAAAGGGGAAAAGAAAAAGAACAAGTTAACTAAGAAAAAAAAAAGCTAACATGCTCAGTCTAAGGATAAGGCGCTGGCCCCAGTCAAGGACACCGCTCACAGCTAAGACTTGGCTGACTACCAAGGAAGGGGGGGGATGGTTGCTGCAGTTAAACCAGATTGGTGTGCAGCGGGCAGCCCACCCTCCTCCTTGGGGACCTTTTGTAAATATTCAGATTGATTTTATTCAAATGTCTAAATGTTGTGGTTATGAATATGTATTAGTTTTAGTTGATGTATTTACCAATTGGGTTGAAGCTTTTCCTTGCAGGAAAGCAGATGCCAGGACTGTTGTGAAACTTCTGCTTAAAGATTTTTATACACGTTTTGGCATCCCTGTGAGTATCAACAGTGATCGTGGAACTCATTTTACTGGACAGATTATAAAGGAATTATGTGCAGCTCACTGCCCTCACCACCCACAGTCTGCTGGGACAGTGGAATGCCAGAACCGGATTTTAAAGAATAAACTGGCCAAGATTTGTGCTGAGACAAACTTAAAGTGGCCAGATGCCCTTCCTTTGGCACTGATGAGTATGAGAGCCATTCCCAATCGAAAGACTGGACTCAGCCCTCATGAGATTTTGACAGGACGCCCAATGCGACTACCAACTGCACCCCCACTAACCCTAGCTCAGATGGACATTCATTTGATGGATGACATAATGCTTAAGTATTGTCAGGCACTAATGAAATGTGTTGAGTTTTTTATACACAGGTGAAGGAAGCATTACCGAAGGATCCTGTGCAACCTTGCCACTCGTTGGAACCAGGAGACTGGGTCTACATAAAGATCCATCAACGAAAGACTGCCTTGGCTCCACGCTGGAAAGGCCCTTTCCAAGTCCTGTTAACCACCAACACCGCTGTGAAGTGCCAAAGACTGACTGCCTGCACCCATGATTCTCACTGCAAAAAGACCCCTCCACATCAGGAGAATTCTCCTACTGATGATTAGCCTATTCCTTTTTCTAGTTTTACTGTGCCTTCTGGACAGCAGGGAAAAAGGACAAGGTGACGTGCTGGTTAAACCTCTCCCTTGTTCACGGACAAATCTACTGTGCCTTTGAATTTTTCTAAAAGAAGCAAAACCATTACAGGGTGATGTACTCGTAATCCCTCCCCTGTAGAATGCTGAACTCCGTGGTTTAATGCAAATAGCGATTTGAAAATATCTGTTGTACTAGAAGTACAAAAGGGGGGAGTGTGGAAGCAGGGAAAGAATTAACAAGGATTTGAAGGGAATTTTAATTGGACTAGAGTAGTGCCTGGTCGATTTCACAATTTGCTTTCATTGTTACCAGAGGTTCAAAGAATCTCTGAATTGCAAGGGCAAATTCACATGCTTCAGAATATATATCAAGCTGAAAAGAATGCCTTTCATACAGCTTATAGAGTACTGATGGGGATTTTCAGGGACCCCCTGTACCCCAGATTGAGTTTACCCTGAAACTGTGTCTTGTCTGCCCCAAGCTAAGTTAGCTAAACATAGGTAACAGAAGGCCACTGCAGGCCAATTTGACCTTAAGGCATAAGATTTGTAAGAGCTTGTGTGACACAATTAGAAGCCTGTATGGCATAATCAAAAGGCCAACAGGAGAAAAAGGGGAACCCACGCCTACTGGTAATTGGGTAACCTGACCTAAAATAACAGCTTGTTAGCTATGAAAAATTAATAATTGCAGAAGAGTCTTGTACAATGGAAACCGCAAATAGGTGTGCATACAATTAGGAAAGTGCTTAGTGTACAACTCTAATGGAAAATAATTGTATTAGGTAAGTTAGTGCTCAAGATAACACAAGAGAAGGTATCGCAAGAAGGGGGGGACGTGGCGAAAGACAGGGGCCCCTAGAGACAAAAACAGGAAAACCCCTAGATGGTAGGGGGTCCAAGTCATGGCCCCAGAGGGGCTCTGATTGGCTTGCTGATAAAAATACCAAATAAGGCTGATAAGATTTGTAATGCATGATTACGCGTTGCGGTTTTTACCTTTATAAGCTTAAAGCTGTGTGGTTTATGCAAGGCGGCTGACTCCCCTTGCTTGGGGATACGCCGACCTTCCCTTTATGCATAATTGTATTGTGTACCCTAATAAAGGTGCCTCAGTGTGTGTCTGACCCAAAATCAACGGTGTGGTCAATTTTTCCACGACAGTATCTACTTATGTACTAAGTATGATGTATTGTGCTTTGTAACCAAAACTGTACAACAACCCCATTATATTATTCCTATGGGAATGTTATTGTTTGTAGTGTTGTTAGTTAGTTTAGGATTATGTTCCTAAAACTTCATCAGCTCTTACCTTGTTATAACAACACAATATCCAGAACATTTTCAAATGCTGTGTTCCCTCTTAACTGTGATCTAATGTGGGATAGAAAATAAATTAATTCAAGAATCATTTAAAGGTAGAAAGAGCCAAAATTGCTAGTAAAGTAAAAAAAATTCTAAGTGAACCACACTAATACTGTAGCTATTTTGAGAAACTGAATTGAAAGACAATGGCAAAGAAAAAGAATTAGTTTAAAAAGAAGGAGGGTGAGCATTTTGGAATTTCAAAAGTCTGCTTGCTTGGAAGCGATTGACGATTACAAATGGTTTTTTTTCCAAGTCAGCATTTTTGAAATGTCAACTATGAACAATGCAACGTTGGCAATTGCAAATATAACTTTCTTATTATGAAACTAAAAAGCCAGGCCACAGCTGCCTGATCTATGGCAAGGAGTGTAGTAAGTGCAGGCCCTGATAAAGGCCCAGTTGAGGCCTGAGGCCTGAACTAAAGTATGGTCCAGACTTTGCTAACATAAAGCAAAGTTAAGCTGTGAGCCAGAGGCAGGCCCTGTTCACAGAAGTTGGCAAGGAAAGGGCTGATGTTGCATAAACATATATTCACCTAGTGTAGTAAAGTATAAACATGGTACTAGAACACACTATACTGGAACATTCCACAGATAACAAGGAACAGGCTCACCCATCCCAATGACAGGGCCAAAAGGGTAATATAATGGATAGAGTTATTTTATTCAAACCAACATGTACATGGTGAGAGGCGGCACCTTACTACGTAGAGGGGTTGTACTTTGCTACGTAGAAGGGTTGCATCTCATATGTCAGGAGTGATGTGTAGCTTGTTTGTACCTGTGTATAAGAATGCATCCCTGGGGCGGTGTCTTTGTCCGGCCGAGTGGGCAGTGGAAAGTCCCGCCACTGACTGAGCCGAGTCCATTGCCAAGAGGCACTTTCTCGTAGTATGCCCTGTAGAGTAACAATCTAGAGGGAACTGCCATACTTCCACCTTTTCATGTTCTCTGTATGTATAAATATCTCCTGTCTGTGTGTTCCATTCTATGCATCCGAAGAAGTGAGCTGCAGCTCACGAAAGCTCATGCTAAAATAATAGCTTGCAGGTTACTTTTATAGTTACAAATACAATTCTCTAACCTAGGATTTGTCTTTCAGATCTTCAGTTTTTATGTATGTGTTTCAAATTAAGAAGAGCACCTATAGCCTGTGATACAGGGGGAGGGGAGGGGAGAATGGAGAAATCTAACAGGAAAGTTAATGTGTAGAACTGGTTGAAAAAATTGACTAAACTATTTTCTGTTGAAAAATACCAGTCAGTCTAAACTGAAATGTTTCTATAGATATCTCACAGAACTAGCAGGGCCAAGTACTGATTTTGCCCCAGATCCCCAAGTGGCCTGTAAAGGATTGGGCTCACAATGCTGGGTTTAGCAGGCCAGTGCGCAAACCACTGAGCAACCCCTCCTATGAAACATACTGGTTTGACAAACTTTTTTGTCCTATGTAACTCAAAAATGGATGTTCCCATTCTGTACCATTCCTGCTGCTTTTTGAAAAATGCCCCCTGAGGACACATTTATTTCAGGTATCATTTTATGTGTGTGTTTTATAAAGAGGAACTGCACATCTTGAATTACATTCATACCATCTATCTTTGACTGCCGTCCCAAGCTTTCCTTCTGCACAGAATGAGCTAGGGCTCCATATTTCTCTCTATGAGCAATGTTCTCTGGTGAGAGGATAATGCCTATAGTAACTCTCTCTTTACTGTGTTCATAGGGGAGGGGAAACTGCTGCGGAAAGGTGCCTCTGATCAAAGAGTAGACACTCTCAGCCCAGAGAGCACAGACCACAGCCTGAGGAAAAGGGGGCAGGGAAGGACAGAGTGTCTGGGAGGGGGAAACACAGGGTAACAACCCCAAAAAGGGAGCTGGAGTTTGTGCATGTGTACAGTCCTGGATTTCAGAGACAGCTCCCCAAAGGGCCAGCAATCTGCATAGCCTTTGGTGAACAAATGTAGCCTGAATCAGAAAATAACAAGGAGTTGCCCAGGAGAGGCAGTTTGAGCAAAAGACACATCCCAGAAGAAATGAGAGACTATTCATGCACATACATTGGTCAGCATGAAGTTTCTTTATTTGTCAAAGACTTAAAACAAAATACACCTCTACCTTAATATACCACTGTGTTCAGGAGCCAAAAAATCTTACCGCATTATATCGAACTTGCTTTGATCCACCGGAGTGCACAGCCCACCCCCCTGGCGCACTGCTTTACCGCATTCTATCTGAATTCGTGTTATATCGGGTCACGTTATATCGAGGTAGAGGTGTACACACTCAAAGTATTAAAGTGTTTGATTTACAGATCCTCAAGCTCTTCCAGTTTATACCATCTCTGTATCTAGCTCCACCAGTTCTGATTACAAGAGATCTACATCTTTTGCAGGAAATCAGATGAGGGTAAGCTTGTGTCTGGATGTGTTTTGTGTTGGCTGAGATGGCCACTGCACTTTCTTTTGCTGTTTTATTGGGGATTGTGTTTCTACTCATCTAAAGCTGACACAGATGTCTTTTACTTCTTTAAAGTCTTAAGACGATGAATAACGTATGGGCAGCACAGGAAACGGCAGTGGAAAATGCCTAAATTAGGACAAGGTGCTAATTCTGGATTTGGTAGACCCAGATTCAACTACTTGTTCTGCCAAAGACTTCCTGAGTTACCTTCAGAACTTGCTTTATCTCATTGTGCCTCAGTTCCCCAATTGTGAAATGGGGACAGTAGTAATTCCCAACCTCACAGGGTTGTAGTGAGGCTAAATGCATTAAAGGGTTGTGAGGTGCGCAGTTGTCATGATACTGAGGAGCAGGTGAATGCCATAGATAGGTGGATGCCCAGCTCTCACCTAATTTCAAATGGATCAGTACATTGAACTTTCAAAAATTCCTTTGAAAAGACCAGATTAGATGATTCAAACAGCAGCTCCATGCTGGCCTCAATATATTGGGTTTTACCTAGGGTAATTTATTTTTAAAAGATCACCTCCTGTTTAATTTGCTGGTCATTCTGCAGTCCAACAGGCCCTTAGTTATCCAGCACTGAGTAATGTGGGATTCACAGCAGGGGATAATGGTTCCAAACTATCACTTTGTTCAGGGGCTGATTGTCTAAACAGAAGCGTAGTAGAGTCCCACATTTCTTCTTCCCAAAAAGGGCCTGGGCACCCATGGGAAACACTTTGTAGCTAATAAACCATTTGGACCATTTTTAATGACTGTATGCAGGGAGAGCCACAAATTCTTGTTCCAACAACATGTAAATACAGCCAAAGGCAACTTTCAACCAAGGTTGTAGATCAATAGGGCAGTCATAGTCCCAGTGCAGAGTCGACGAGTCCACATTTCTTTCAAATCTAGGTGTTTATCAGGAATGCCAGATGTCCGAGCCAAGAATGGTGGAGTAGGTCCAGGGGCGGAGGTTGGTTAAAGAAGCCCCTACATTTTCAGTCATTTCCATTGCACAACTCCAGAAGGGGCATTACCAGGCCAGGCTCATGTAGTGAGGCCATGGTTCACACCTGGTGTGATGTGTCCCCTGTTGTATATGGGCCACTTATTTGCGGAGAGCCTGCTTTTCTGCAAAAAGTTGCACCACCTGATGTCGCATGTTGCATCTGATAATTAGGTCCCGTGGTTGGAGCGTAGGTCGTAGCGAGATGCAGGATTGTGCCTAGGCTAAGAGTGGTGCTAGAATCAAGGTCCAGGGACACAGCAGGATTAAAACCAAGACCAGAGTCCATCGACAAAGCAGAAGCAGAAGCAGAGCCAGAGTCCAAGTCCAGGCCAGAGGTCGAAGCCAGGTGGTGAGAGACCAAAGATCAGCCAAGTCAATGTCAAGCCAGAGCCCAGATACATGCTGAAGATCAAAGCTGGGTTGTCAAAATCTGAGGGCTTGGGGAACATCAGGAGGAGGAGGCGATGCTGGAGTGGGTTGGTGGAGGGCCTGGAGCGAGGCTAGAGAAGGGCAAGGAGAATACTGAGCCAGTGTTGATAGCCTACATCTAGAGCTCAGGGTCACGCCAAAGTCACAGCCAGAGACCGGAGCCAAGGGTCAAGCCAGAGTCAATAGCAAGGAACCGGAGCGCAGGGCAGGGCAGGGTGGGGCATGCAGGCGGGAACCAGGATGGCTTATAGGTACTCCTAGGCACTGCCCACCTGGAGCCTGGAGACCCCTCATCGGGGGACTCCCTTTCTAGCAATAACAGAAGGACAGCAGGATGACAAAGATGTCTCTGACCCTGGGGTCCAAGCCAAGGGGAGCTCCCATCCAGGCTGTGTGCCAGGACCCCGTCACCCTCCCTGTTCATTTCACACTCAGAGATCCCCAGCAGGAGGGGAGAATAAAGGGCAGAAAGTGAAGGTGCCCTGGGGGAAAGGCACTAGCCTGGGACCCAGTCCAGTTCCCAGATCTACACCCAGGATTGTGTGACCCGGATCACAGTCCTTCCTCTGTGTCTCAGATGGGGAGGATCCTTCCCTGCCCCAGGGTGCCAGTGGGAGAGTTTCATTCCTGGCTGGGAAGGGTTCAGATACCAGGTGGGTGGATTGGGCCCCAGGTGGGGGATGGTCAGACATTCACTGTGTCAGGGGTGACACAGGCCATGGGAAGGTCTGAGCAGTGACGGCAGAAGCGGGAGTCCACGTCAGGCCACCACTCCCAGACTGCAATGGTTATGGAGAATAAACCCTGGTTCTGCGGATGCTCTCATTTTGGGGACATCCCCATGGCCCTGACAGCCTGATGCTTCTGAAACTGGCCTCTGGGCATGGGGGCAGGGACAGTATCTGGCCTGGCCCTAGCTCCAGGGGTCGAGGTGGGGAAGGGTGGTGAGAGCAAGGTGCTCAGCCTGGGTTTCTCTCAGTGCTGTGGGCTCTATGGCCGCACCCCCCCAGCCGTTCACCCCCAGCACAGTGAGAAAGAGCAGTACCTGTGGCCGGGAGTCAGCGCTTATGGTCTGCAAAGGGCGGGGGGTCGGGGAGCCTTCAGTGGTGTCTCACGAAGCACAGTTCCTGCAATGCTTTGGGCACCTGGTGCAAGCACCTGATGTAGAAGAGGTGGGCCAGGACTGTATGCAGTGTAATTATTAGTGTAATTGAATCTATTTCCCTATGTTAAGTTCTCCTCACACCTTCTATGGGCCATCTTAATTATCACTTCAAAAAGATTTTTTTCCTCCTGCTGATGATAGCTCATCTCAATTGATTAGACTCTTCCTGTGGTATGCATACTTCCACCTTTTCATGTTCTCTGTATGTATAAATATCTCCTGTCTGTGTGTTCCATTCTATGCATCCGAAGAAGTGAGCTGCAGCTCACGAAAGCTCATGCTAAAATAAATTTGTTAGTCTTTAAGGTGCCACAAGTACTCCTGTTCTTTTTTTGAACCTTGAAAATCACCAAAAAATGTGTTATGTAATTTATGGTCAGCCCTAACTCTAGTTCTGGGTCTTGCCAGGAAGTGGGGTCTGGTGGTTAGAGTGGGAGGCTGGGAATCAGGACTCCTAGGTTCTACCCCAGCTCTGGGAGGGGAGTGGGGTCTATGAGCCTAAGGTGAAAGCTCAGAGCTAAGATCTCTGGCCAGGGTTGAGAGGTGCCTGTCCAGGCAGAGAATCATCCCATGATACAAAGGGAGGGAAAATGGACAAACCACACAACTAGGGTTACCATATTTGAACATTCAAAAAGAGGACACTCCATGGGGAGGAGGGGATTTGCTCGCACCCCCCAAGCCCCGCCCAATTCCACCACTTCCCTGCCCCCATTCCAACCCCTTTGCCAAAGTCCTGACCCAACTCCGCCCCCTCCCTGCCCCATTGGACCCCTTCCCCAAATCCCCACCTCCTCCCCGAGCGCGCTGTGTTCCCCTCCTTCCCCCTCCCTCCCAGCCGCACGAAACAGCTGTTTCCCTGAGCAAGCACTGGGAGCTGGGGAGCGGGGAAGCAGGCACTCTCTCAAGTGATCAACATTCACTCTCTTTCTTGAAAGATCAACTCTTCTTTGGGGAAAAATAATAATGGCAAAATCCCAGACATTTTTAGATATTTAAAAATTCCTCCCGGACAGTGATTAAAAAGCTGGACATGTCCGGGAAAATACGGACATATGGTAACCCTTCACACATGAGATTCAGACAAGCCCTGACAGAGAACCCAGAGGGGGAAGGGGATGGTCAGAACAAACAGGCAGTAGGAGGGCAGTGGGGCTCTGGCGCCATCTAGAGGGGAGAGGGAAGCCCAGTTGGGAGCCAATGGCCTCAACCCCAGAAATGTCCTGGGAGGTTCCCCAGGAAACTCACAGCCTAGACCTGGGCAGGAGATCAGCGGCTCCCGCTGCTGCACACGCACCCCACTTAGGCAGGTCAGGGATTGGGGGAGCTGCAGCCCTGGCTTATGGAGGGAAAGGAAGTGATGAGGGGCTGCCTGGGCCCAGGAAGGGGGAATTAACCCCAGCTGCAGGGCCAGGGAGAGAGACTGAGGGGACAGGCTGCTGCTCCCTGTTATTGCCAGGCTGCTGGGCTGTGCAGCATCCCTGCCTATGGAGCCTGCTCCTGGCTTGCTTCAGTCCAGGATGGCTCTGCTCTGGGTCCCATGAGGAAGTTTCCGGTTGGGCGGATGAAATCTCTGAGATTAGGTCCCTGCTGTCCATGTGCGGCCGGCCGGGCAGTACTGCGGGAGGACAAATGCTTGGGCCTGTGTGTTTGAGTTTCACACAATGAGGATCAGGAGGTGTTTAGATAAATTCATCTCCCCCCTGTGCCTGTACCCAGCCCCCATCTGGCCGGCCCAGGCCTGTGGGGAGCGCAGGGTCCATGGCTTGGCAGAACTCCATAGTTCTCGAGGGGAGCCGAGCTCCTGAGCATCCAAGAAGGAATCAGCATTGCACAAATTCACACTGCAGCTTTATTACAATGGGAAAAAACATGCTGATATCTGCCCTAGTGTCCAGAAAATTCCAAACAACGAAGGGGAGCAGGGATGGGGAAAGCTAAGAGAAATGCATTCAGACAGCAACGACATGTTGGGGAGCGGGTAAGAGCACAGAAGGATCTGAAGACAGAGACACGGAGCAGAAAGATTTTCCCTAAAACTTGACAAAGTTCTGTGGCTACTCAGCGACTAGCCCATTAGGAGCCACTGGCCTCTGCCCACCATTTCAGAGTCAATGCAGGCAGCAGGTGCAGGCTGTGCTGTGTTTCAGAAGCTGGAGCGTTAGCTGGGCCTGCCACAGACTTTCCCTATGACAGCATATGTTGAAGTCTTGTTTTCCTGCACCCGAGGAAGCTTTAAAACAAAAATAAAATCTAGTTATTCCTCTGCTAACTCCCAAACCCCAACATCTAGAAAATGACACCGCAGCAGAATACCCCTTGAAGGGAGTTACGGGCAGCTGGTCAGAATATGGAGAAACAGTTTTGCAAAAAATACATGTATTTTTTTGCATCTCATTAGTTCAAGATAGAATTGATTTTTTAATTTTGGTACAATTTGCCATTATTTTTTTTATCAGCATTCTCAACAAATGTCATCAAAGTCATTATACTTTTTATTTATTTACTGAAAGCCCAGTTCTCAGTAAACAGTTTTAGCAACCACTTTGATATAAATGTTCATCAAATTTTTGCAAACAGAATAGAAAATTTCAAAAGATTCCTGCAGGATTTTGTAAAAAATTTAATTTTAGAAAAAAAGCTCTTTTTTCTACAAAAAATCTTTTCAAAAATTTTCAATCAGCTCAAGTACAGAGGCAGGAGTCGGTAGAGACAGAAAACTGGGCAAAAAGAGAGAGAAATCTTGTCTTTTCCATGTGTAATTAAAAGCAATAATTGCTGTGGCCGAAGTTCTGGGTGAGATGCAGGAATCGCTGGCTGAGACGCTGCAGGAGCACAGACCAGACCACAGGGGTCCATTACAATATCTGAGGCTGCTCCCTACACCCGGCAGGGCAGAGAAAGGAATTTAAGTCTTGGCTCACACCCCCAGCGCTGAGGTCACCCCTACTGTACTCTACCACTTGACATGGGGCATATTCTCGCTGGGACGTCCCAGATCCTGAGCCAGGATTCAACCGACACCGCGACTCACCCTGGCTGCTCCAAACTCTCTGATGGCAGCATCTGGGGAGAGAGTTAGCAGAGAGCAGAAGGGTAAGCGCTGTTCCCTGGGAGAGCCCCCCACAGAGAATTTATCTATTGCTTGATCTAGGTGTTCAATAATAACACAGCCTAGCACTGACCCCAATGTCCGGTCACAGCTTTAGACTATACGGCGTGGGGTCTGTTCACTCCCCACTCCCCCAGCACAACCAGCGCAGCGCTGGCTCATGGTCACAGCACCTGCTCTCCTGCTGAACGTGAGAAATTCCTCTCCCAGACCTGACCGGTTCTTTAAAAGGACACATTTCACTGGGGCAGTTTGGTCTATCTGGGACTGGGTATGAAATGGAAACTGCTGTGAAATAAACACAGCGGCAGCACCAGAAGCCTGAGACAGCCCAAAATAAGCACAGGCTGGGGCTGGGGGACCACATCAGGGTTTCACTGAGGTGTCAGCTCTAATTGTGTCATTGCAGCTGCAAGGGTTTGAGAGCAGAGATGTGGATGCTAGTTATTGTTATTATTATTTAACATGTCTATGGGGGTAGTGCCTATAGATCACAGCAGGTCGGGTCCCCCAGTGCCAGGCGCTGGAGGTTGGTGTAACACACAGGGAAGTCTCTGGCCTGTGCTGTACAGGAGATCATACTAGAGAATCACAGACCTTATGAGCTATGAATTATAGCACAGGGGTAGTTTTAACCCTCCCTCGATGCAGGGAACTGGACTCAACAACCCCTTGAGGCCCCTTCCAGCCCTCCAGCTCTATAACCCTCTGGTCTCGCTTTTCAGATGTGTAGCCCTCCCCATTCGTCAGACCCTGGGCAGTGAATTGGGGCCAGTGGAAACACAGCCAGATCAGACACGGGCTGGAGCAGAGAGCCCGGTGTGGGCACTGCATAGGGGGAGTATGTTGAGGTGAGTCACAGCTCAGCAATGCAGCTTTTGGGACATCAGCAGGAGTCAGTTTGTGTGTCTGCTGCTTGTCACACCCCTTCCTCCTTTGGCTTGTTTTTCCAGCTGTGTTCAGTGATCAAACCCTTAGGCCCAGATCCTCAAAGGTATTGAGGCTCTGAATTTACACTGAACTAAAGTTAGGACCCTAAATAAACTCTGAGAGTTGGGGCAGGGGCTGTCTTTTGACTGTCTGTTCAGCACCTGGGGCACCATTCCCCAGGCATGCAGGGCACCAGGCCTTACCCACACACAAGTAGTAAGGGGGAAGTATAGGTCCTTACACTGGATCTGCTCCTCCGTGGGTGTGTTCTCAGTGCTGCAGTTTGGAAGCTGTTCCCTGTCAAAAGCAAGTGTGGAACATGTCAGTGTGGCGGGATATTGCTCTGTGTTTGTGGTGCACACGCTGCCACTGAAATAGTGCATTAGAACTGATACAGAGAGAGAGGCCGGGCAATCCCAATGGATCCTTAGGGGATCTACTCACATTCAGTCGCTGTCCCACTCACCAGGGAACATTCCAGGGTGGCTGGGAACTCAGTTCCCCATCCCCCACACCTCCCTGCATCACACCCTGGGGACACGACCAGAATCACAACCCCAGGCGAAGGTATCCTCCTTCCTACCTTGGACATCTCCGTTTAGCTGCAATGGAAAGAAAAAGGAAGACAGTTGTTGTTGGCAGGTTCCCAGCCACCCCTCGCTCCCTACCCGACCAAGAGATGGGCTCCATGATCCTGTGGTCAGGACTGGACTCTGTGCCATGGTTACAGTGGGCTTTTCAGAGCTGCCCAAGGGATTCAGAGGCCCAGTTGCCAAGTTAGTGTATCCAAATCTCCTGGCCAGTTTTGGCAATCTCAGCCTTAACATAGCTCACCTGAATAGCCCCCTGGAGCCAAGCAGGCTTCTGGCTGAGCCAGGACAGTAGCCAGCATCTGCCTCCTGTATGATGTATCCATCCCTCCACCGGGGCCTAGGATGGACTAGGGGTGGTATTTGCCAAAGTGCCCATGGGATTAGGGAGCTCACACCCCACTGTAAGGCCATGGCAATTCAGCTCCTACTTTCCTTGGCAGCTTCTGAAATGGCCCCGTAGGCATTTGGGGCAGCATTTCTGAAAGCACCAGAGTGACCAGGCTGCTTAAGTCCCATCAAAAGCCATGGAATGTAGCTGCCTTTGTTACATAGGATCGCTGAAAAATGCTCCCCATGTTCTCTCCCTGACATGGCCACTGTCCGCTCACAGCCTTGTAGGTTGACCAGACAGAAAATGTGAAAAATCGGGATAAGGGTGGGGGGTAATAGGAGCCTATATAAGAAAAAGACCCAAAAATCGGGACTGCCCCTATAAAATCAGGACATCTGGTCACCCTACAGCCTTGGGCTGAGGTCCCTGTCACCTACCTTTCTTCACCAGCAGACAAATCAGTGGAGCCAGACAGAGGACAGAGAGCCCTGCGATTCCCCAGATGGCCTCCAGTCCCAGTCGCCTTCCTGGGAAAACCAGACGAATGTGAACAATCCTGCGGGAGCCGGCACTGAAGAGTTCATGCTGCAGGTCTCCCCACACCGGGGGTCATGCTGGCTGTGTGTCACTCCTGGATTATGGCTAAGACAGTCCCAGCCATGGCTGGGCCCACACGGGCCTGTCTGTGCTCCCTGCTCCTGCCCAGGCCAACTCTTGACAGCAAAGTCATTGCAAGAGCTAGCCAGGGAGTGATGGAGACCTGAGAGTAACCATCCCCAGAGAGAGCTAGGGGCTGCCAGAGACACGGGGCACATTCAGCAGAGAGCAGACAGGGAAACTAATGCACTGGGATGGGGACCTACAGAACTACATAGCAGGGCCTGTCGTTCCCAGGACCAGCGCCCCTTGGCTGTTCTCCAGGAGGGACAGAGTGAGGGGAGATGGGAAGGAGCTAGGAACTACTCCCTGGGGGCAGGGGAGTGTGAGGATATGGGAGCAGGAATGCTGAATATGAGTCTGGACAATACAGACAGACCCATTTCCCTGGCCAGTGCTGCGTACTCTGGGCCTTGGACCATGGCTCTTCGGGCAGGGTTGGTAGATCCTCCTTGCTCACTCTAAGGCTAGTTCAGCTCTGGAACAGGCTTCCAAGGAAGGTTGTGGAATCCCCCTCATGGGAAGTTATTAAGAACAGGTCAGACAAACCCCTGTCAGGGATGGTTTCAGTCCTGCTTCAGTGCTGGGGGCTGAACAAGGTGACCTGTCAAGGTCCCTTCCAGCCCCACATTTCTATGACTCTGTTATTACATTCCCGATAAAATCTTCTGTGGCTAGTAGGGGGAGGGACTGGGCTGGAGCAGCACTTGATGCATCTCTTAACCCAGCTCTCATTGCTATATCCCCATAATGAGGGGTGTTTAGGGGGGCCATGCTCCGGAGCTGCCCTGGCTGGTGGAAACATCAGCTGGGTAGGAACAGGCCTGAAAACTTTGGTCCCAAAGCTGGTTAGAAATTTTTTATTGTTATTTATTTATTTTTGTTCTCTGCAGAAAATTGTGAGGAAAATGGAAAAAAAAGTTTGGTTTTGAATTTCAAAGGAAATTTGAATTTTGCCACAGAACTCTTCATTTAATCAAAGCCTCAATTTTTCATTGGAAAAAAGTGTTGACAGAATTCCTAATAGTTCTCCTGTGCAGCCCACCCCTTACGCCAGCCCTGGGAGATAATGCCAGCTGGGAGCTGCAAGATGAACTGTGGGGAGACAAACTGATAATCTCCTGTACCCTTGGCCAGCTGCCTTTGCCCTGGACTCCCCCAAACTCTCTGAAGTGGGGTAGGTTGGAGGAAGACGCTCAGCTGGGACTCCTCAAGGATGCCCCTTTCTAGCTTAGCATGTTGGAGAAACACTGAATTAGTGCCTCATGCATAGCCCAAAGCACTCAGTGGAAATCTTCCCACTGCCTCCTGTGAGTTGGGAATCTGGCCATTAGTGAATACAAATTATTTACCATCAGGAATTGATTTTTTCTCAGAGCTGCCGCTACTGCTATGATCAGCATCACCAGAGTGAACACTCTTGTCTGGGAAATAAACACACAAAGAATCACAACATGTTAGCCCCTTTTAGCCAAATCTGCAGACACAGTGCATCAGATATGCGATAACTCCCAGAGCTGATCACTCTGGGTCTGGTGGAACTTTAACATCAATGGGCTGGTCTAAATCAGCATCACTGCACTTGTGTCAATGGGCCTGATCCCCATCTGGTGTAAATCAATGTCATTCCCCTGGAGTCAATAGGCCAGATTCCAGCTGATGTAATAGTAATAACAATCAATTAGAATGCACTAGCACCTGCAGGCCAACTCTAGGTCTCATTGTGTTGGGAGCTTTACAGACATGATAAATGTCAGTCCGTGCTCCAAATTGAAAACATCATGGTGGATCAGACAGACAAATGGGCCAAGGGATGGGATTGGAAAATGGGGTAATGAACCTAATAGGCTGTGCACAATCCTGAGCCGCTTCAGCCGTGATCATGGCTCACTCCTGCCTCATCATTACCTGGTTCCCATGGCTGAAACCCACATCATTTTAAAATGCCTGACACCAGCCAGCTGCTCCCTTCCCCATCCTTGCATTGTGTTGGAGTCCAGCATCTCACCTGTTACATTCAAGGTCCAGGGGAGACTCAGACGAGAATTGTTCACCTGGTTCTGGTTGATCCTGTACTGGTACATAAATCTAAACTGGCCTGAGTTCTGCACAGAGATTTTATATTGATACAGTGACTGGCCTGGTGTGGTCAATTGGCTGGAGATTTCTTTGCCATCCTGACAGAAAATAACTAGAGCAGCTAAACTGTTGGGACGAAGGGAACACTGAGCCGAAACGGAGTCCCCGACCTGAGCTGAAGAGGTGCTCAGGGACAATGTAGGAGAAGGGAAGTCACCTGCAACAAGAAAGAGAGACTAAGTGTACAACTACACCACACAACCCTGACACAGCAGCAAGTCTCAGAGACCAGGTCAACTGGCTCAGACTGGTGGGGACACGTTAGGGGGCTAAAAATTGCAGAGTAGACATTTCCGCTTAGACTGGACCTCAGGCTCAGAGACCCAGCAAGCGGGGAGGGCCTCAGAGCTTGGGCTCCAGCCAAAGTGGGAACATCTACACTGCTCTTTTTAGCCCCGTAGCTCAAGCCCCACAAGCCTGAGCCAGTTGAGCTGGGCTCTGAGACTCACTGTTGTGGGAGTTTTTTGCAGTGTAGATGTGCTCTAAAAACATGCCTCTGAGAGGAGACTAAGAGCCTCTCTTCACTGCAGCGTTAAACTCGAGTTATGACTCAAAGGTTGCTCCTAACTTGAGTCCCGTCCACGTACAAATCCCTTAACTCAAGTGTGGTGATGCTCTTATCAGGAGCTGGCCAGCCCAAGAGGGGTATATGCTAAAGTGTGAGTGAGCACAAAGCTTCAGCTGTTACCACAACCACTGTAGTGTGGACACAGGCTAGCACCACTCAAGTACCAATAGTCCTCCAGTGCCTTCCCACAGTTCCCCTAGTGTGCTCAGAAAGGACAGACAAGTTCTCCTACTAATCATCTCTCAGAGCCATGGGACAGGCCCCCAGAAGCCTTAGCCCCACACTTGGGGGAGCGCAGAACCAGCGTGGGCACAGCAGTGCCAGCATGGCTGTTCTCACATGAGCTCGGCTAACTCGAGAGGAGTCACTGAAGTGCAGATAACTCAAGTTAGTTCTGCAGTGAAGGCAGAGCCAGGCAGGGAACTAAGCATTAGTGATGAATTAATGAGAAATACACTTGGCTGATGGAACGAGCCATCTGTCTTCACGTTGGAATAAAACTAAATACGGTGCAATGCAGGAGATTTAAGACAAATTCATTCTAGTGCAGTGCCCGGGTCTCATTAACACACTCCTGTATTAGCACCAAGTCTGCCAAGATTCACACATGGAAAGTTTGTTAAACATCTATCGCAGCGACAGATCCCCGGCTCGTGTAAATCAGCCCTGCTCCATTAGAATCAACAGAGCTAGGCTGATTTATACTTGCAAAGGATCTTGTCCAAGTGTCTTTAATTTTCATTAATGTTTATGGTCTGTCACTGTGAGAAATTCCATTTACAGTGTCATTACTAGGATTTCAGGCAGGAATCATGCAAGAGGCATTCCCCACCCAACCCCCTCCTACACCTCCCCATCCACCCTCCCATTGCCATTGTCTGGGGGTTTCACTCCTTTCTGTGTCTCCCCTTCATCCATGTTCCTTGTGCTCTCACTCACCTGGGGAGCTGCAGGGCTCCTGGCCTGTGACACCGGCACCTGCACCAGACAGCAAGAGAGGGGTGAGTGGCAGACACAGCAGCTGTAACTATACAAACAGCTACACCGGGGTGACATTAACCTTGATAATTAAGCCAAAGCAAGCCAGGAAATCCCATGTTAGGGGTAATGCAAGAGCCCTAGGCTCCGATCCCTCAATTGGATCTGTGTAGATTCAAGCCCAAGATCAAGACCCTTCACTCTACCCATCGGTTACTGTGCAATTTACAAGGTGCCATGCTAATCCCAGAAGTTACAAGACATCCCCTATTAGATCAGCCCATCTCTCTGACACGCCAACACAGAATATTTTCTAGTGCTTCTTATCATCTTATAGGTCCTTGTAAGATTCCCGTTACTGGGGTACCTGAGCACCTCCCACACAGCCATGAATTTAGCCTTCCAGAGCTCCCAGAGGGCAGGGGAGGGTTATTATCCCCATTTCCCAGGTGGGGAAGCGAGGCACAGACTGAGTGGTGTCCCTCTGGAAGTCAGAACTGGGACTGGGGCTAGGGCCCTTTGAGACCAATTCCAGCACCTTAGTCACAAAACCAGCCTCTGCTTTCAGCCCCAGGTGTTCTAAAGATTCCAAATGCCGGGGTTCACTCCCCTTCCCCCGGGAGCTTGCACAGTCACCCTGGACCCAGAGCATGTGGGGCTAAAGTGGAATGCACAATCTGAGCACTGCCCCAGTGCGTGCCTGTGGCAATGCCTGGCAGGACTTTTGTAAGTGCCTAAGAGACAGAACTGGAAAGAAAAAAAGTGTTCTTTTTTTTTAAAAAAAGCCTTATTTTAGAAAATGAAAAGTTTTGGTATCAATGGTAAGGCTTCATCTGGGTATCGTGTATAGCCCCGGTCACCCACCTGGTCACTGCGTAGCCTGAGTCACCTCACCTGGATACCACATGCAGTCCCGATCACCCCACTTGGGTGCCATGTGCTGCCTTGGTCACCTCACCTGGGTACCATGTGCTGCCCTGGTTATTTAATCCTCAATGTTGAGAAAGCTCAGAAAAATTACAGAGTGGCCAAAGGAAACATGAAAAACATAAAAATGAGAAAAGAGGGGAAAACCTGGCCACTCTTTTTTCTGTTGCAGATGGGGTGACCAGGGCTGCCTATGGTGCCCAGGTGGGGTGAAGGGGGCTACACACCATAACTAGGTGGGGTGACCAGGGTTGCACATAATAAATGGGACATTGTTCATTTTGTTGCATTCAGGGGGAAGAAAAAAGGAAAACTGGGTTAAATGAAAATTTAAAAAAATAAATTCTAAATTTCAAAAGCTTTCAAAAATATTCCTTTCTTTTTTTTTTTAACAAAAGCAAACATTCCTTTCATTTGGAACCCCATGAAATGGCAACAACTCTGAAATTTAATAATGTATCATAACAGTGTTTTTGCGTGTTTTTATACAGCTCCATTTTGGAACATAAACCCCAGGGACTTTCAATGGCCTTTCTGCTCCTACATCACTCAGGCGGTTTTGAAAATCCCACCCACAGCCACTTAGTCCATGCTAACATCATATTTCTGACAAAAATATTGTATTAGATAATAAAATGTTGCTGTTCTCAGAGTTACGCTCTGTCTGTGACTGGATGGAGTGAGGACATATTGTGCAATGTCTGCACTATGGAAAGGAACGTGGCTTGCGTAAGGAGAAGTTTGAACTGGAATTTATAGTAATATCAGTATTCTACATGATCAAAATGGAGTGTTTAATAATGTATAACCTTAGATCCTGATCTTGCAAACAATTAAACACACACACAACTGTATTTGTGAGAGTAGTGCTGTTGACTTCAATGTTTCAGCTCACATGAGCAAAGTTGTGCATGTACAAGATTGGGATTTTAAGGGAATAGCCAGAGCTGGTGTAAATTGGTATAGCTCCATTAAATTCACTTGAGTTATAGGACTTTATGCCAGCAAAAAGCTTTAGTATTTCTTGGTGTCTCTCTTCCAAACTAACAGAACTGCTGCTCCATATGGGCTTAAGCTACAAGCTAAGTCTGATGTTTTAAAGTTCACCCAGTATTTGCATTATTTGTTCTAACAAATCTTAATGTAAGTTCCTCAGTGAGAAATGTATGTGTCTAAAGTATTTATTATTATTTCAAACACATATGGAGTCTAAACTGAGGCTTTTATATCCCAATCAAGCAAATAATATGAATTGTCTAGAGCTTTAAAGACAAAGACAAAAGCAAGTGTCTGAGGGTTATAATGGGTTAATAAACCTGCCATGAATAAGTGCCATTGGCTCTAGTCTTGCAGCTGAACTCCTGATGCCCAGGCAGATCCAGCTGTAGGGCTCAGGCTACCTCAATAACAATATAGAGCCTGATCCTCAGCAGGCATACGTTGGAATTCTCCGCCGACATCAGTGGAGCTGTTTTATACCAGCTGAGGATCTGGCCCATTGTACCACATGATTCCTATGACACCAAAACCGGCATACATTGCCAGCCCATGTCATCTGCATTATTGCCTGGATTGCAGTGGATGCTACTAAGAGAAATGCTGAAGCAAGTAAAATCAATATATCAGCCTCCTTGCCTAGCTCATCATTAGCCTCATTTTTTTACTTCAGAATTTGGAAATTTGAAACATTTCAACCAGTTCTGTAATTGATCAAAAAACAGGAGTGTGGGGAAATTCAGTGGGAAAATTATCCTGATTTTATTTGTAAATTTTGAAATTTCCTGGAAATTTTGAGCAGCTCTCAGTCCTGTGTTTTTCCCTGACTTGATTAAATATCTGGTTACATCAGGGACACCATTTGTGTGCCCTGGGTCTCACCATGGCTATCGATGGAAGGCCCCAATTGGGAATCATACAAAGTTTGGATATTTGCAAGGCAGATTAAAGTCTCCATTAAAGTTTAAGAAATTTGTTCTAATAGTATAACACTCCTCACCCATGTAACTTGCTGAAAACATAGAACACAAACATTAATGATCTTCACAACATTTTTTTACTGTCTCTACTTTCCTAATCAGCTTTGACTCTTTCACCTTGTCTCTGAAATGAGCTCCACACAGCGAACCCTAACCCAGTCATTTCCTGATTTGTACCCTCAATATCATCTTTTTAATGCAGGTCCATTCTATGTACTATTAAAGATCTGCTCACTGGCTCAAGCTTTCAAAGCTCTGTAGGTGATTTGTATGCTCAGTTGCCATGAATTTGAACATGGTGTCCAAATCCCTTAGGCAGGGGCGGCTCTAGACATTTTGCCACCCCAAGCAGGGCGGCATGCCGCAGGGGGCGCTCTGCCAGTCGCCAGTCCTGCGGCTCCGGTGGACCTCTCGCAGGCGTGCCTGCGGACAGTCCGCTGGTCCCGTGGCTCCAGCGGACCCTCCGCAGGCACGCCTGCGGGAGGTCCACCGGAGCCGCCTGCCACCCTCCCAGGGACTGGCAGAGCACCCCCCGCAGCATGCCGCCCCAAGCACGCGCTTGGCGTGCTGGAGTCTGGAGCCACCCCTGCCCTTAGGCAGCTTTAAAAATCTCAACCACAGGGTATAGTATATCTGTGAGTACAATACACACACAGAGGGACATTATATATAAAGTAGAATAGCTAGTTATCAAAACAATGTTCAGAAATTGGTAAGAAACTTTGGCCCACAAATTTCAAACCAGCTTTTAACCCCAACATGAAATAACTGTTTAGAGCTCAGTATAATATCCACGTGCAGCTGTTCATTTAAACCATTTTTACCATAAATTCCCCTCCCACAAGGCTGGTCCCCACATCCCCCAGAGCCCAGACAGAGCCATAAACCTGCCGCCCCCCAAGCCCCTAGGCAGACAGCTCACTGCACACTCACAGAGCAGCCACAGCAGGATCATGAGGGGATTGAGAGCCGGCGACTCAGCCTGAATATCCCACAGCAGCATCTAGTCTAGGTCTCTGATGAGCAGCCACCGGGACTCTGTGCCCCAGGTCCCTCCTTTTCCCCTCCTTCTTCCGGCCCGGACAGGCTCTGGGCTCTTGTAGTGTGTCTGAGAGAGGCCCTGATGTGTCTGTGGCCAGACGGACCCTCCCCCCATGAGATGAGAATGGAAACATTATTCAACACCACCACCCCCGCGTCTGGTCTCTACATCAGGGAGAGCTGGACCCCCTGGTTTCCCACAGAAACCTCCCTGTGACAGGCTCAGTCCCACTGAGCCAAAACTAGTGAATTTCTAAACCGTTCCCAGGAAAACGGCAAATTCCTTGTGACAATTTCCACCATTTTCCCACTAGCTCCAGCTGCTGGTCTCCCCTGGAACAGGAGACAAAAGGGAATGTTCTTGACATGAGCTAGTGTCTGTCTCGGCATCTCCACCCTCCACAGCCCGCCACATGCATCACTGCCAGGGCGGGAGTTGTGTGGGGGAGTGAATTTATCACAAAATGATGCACAAGGGTCGTTAACATCTGTTCTGAGCTCCCCGCCTGCTCTGGTAATGTCAGCTTTCACTCCACTGGCCACTTCACTGCGCACACTCAGCCCATGCCTCCTGGGGCTCTGTGACCCTGTCACATTGACCCAGGCCTGCTCGGCCCAGACATATGGCTCAGGCAGATGCTGTAGCTGTAGAACAACCAGACATGGAGAGGGAAGGAATGAAAACCCAGCATGTCCCAGGTGTTCAAGTGAAGGAGACCTGGGACACTGGTATGACGCAGAATATGGGGATTACGCCAGTAACACCAGGACGTGGTCTCTGTACAGTACTCCCTTTGGCTGGGGGTCATACAAAGGCCAGGGATTGGCTGGGCACAGGACCTTAGCATCAGAAAGCTAATGTTGTGCCAATATTTAAAAAGTGTAAACAGATGACCCACATAATTATAGCCCTGTCAGTCTGATGGAGTGGCTAGAATTAAAGGAGGGTAATATAAGAACATAAGAAAAGGACCTAGGGGTTACAGTGGATGAGAAGCTGGATATGAGTCAACCTTGTGCCCTTGTTGGACAAGACTAACGCATTTTGGGCTGTATAAGTAGGGGCATTGCCAGCAGATTAAGGGACGTGTTCATTCCCCTCTATTCGACATTGGTGAGGCCTCATCTGGAGTACTGTGTCCAGTTTTGGGTCCCACACAAGAAGGATGTGGAAAAATTGGAAAGAGTCCAGTGGAGGGCAACAAAAATGATTAGGGGGCTGGAGCACATGACATATGAGGAGAGGCTGAGGAAACTGGGATTGTTTAGTCTGCAGAAGAGAAGAATGAGGGGGGATTTGATAGCTGCTTTCAACTACCTGAAAGGGGGTTCCAAAGAGGATGGATCTAGACTGTTTTCAGTGGTACCTGATGACAGAACAAGGAGTAATGGTGTCAAGTTGCAGTGGGGGAGGTTTAGGTTGGATATTAGGAAAAACTTTTTCACTCGGAGAGTGGTGAAGCACTGGAATGGGTTACCTAGGGAGGTGATGGAATCTCCTTCCTTCGAGGTTTTGAAGGTCAGGCTTGACAAAGCCCTGGCTGGGATGATTTAGTTGGGGATTGGTCCTGCTTTGAGCAGGGGGTTGGACTAGATACCTCCAGAGATCCCTTCCAACCCTGATATTCTATGATTCTATGATTCTATGCTGAGCACTGTGGGATTCATGCCTGAACACAGTCACTTACCTTCCTGAGATGTTGGATCCTCAGGGCTGGGGATGGTGTTTGTGATCAGCTTTTGGCCTGGGCAATAAACACAGACAATATCAGGGACATTCAGTGGCCGACCAAACAGAGATCATCCCAGAGACAGAGCTGCTATGAATCCCTATATCATGTCTTTCCAGAGGAGCTTCAAACACACTGGGCCAGATCCCAGCTGGTGTAGATCAGCCCTGCTCCACTGAAGTCCATGGGTCCAGATCCCCAGTTGGTGTAAATCAGCCATAGCTTCATTGGTGTTAATGGGGTGAAAATAGGATTACATATCTAATAAGAGTGGCCATACTGCATCAGACCAATAGACCACATAGTCCAGTATCCTGTCTTCCAACAACGGCCAGTGCCAGATGTTTCAGAGGGAATGAACAGAACAGGACAATTAGAGGATGATCTGTCCCCTGTTGTCTAGACCAGCGGTTCTCAAAGCCAGTCCGCTGCTTGTTCATGGAAAGCCCGTGGTGGGCCGGGCCGGTTTGTTTATCTGCCGCGTCCACAGGTTCAGCCGATCGCGGTTCCATACCCCTAATAATTTTTGTTGCCCTATTTTGTACTTTTCCAATTCTAGTATATCTTTTTTTGAGATGGAGTAACCAGAACTGCACATAGTATTCAAGGCATGAGCGTACCATGATTTATATAGTGGCATTATGATATTTGCTGTCTCATTTCTATCTCTTTCCTAATGGTTCCTAACATTCTGTTCATTTTTTGACTGCTGCTGCACATTGAGCAAATGTTTTGAGAAAACTCTCCAAGATCTCTTTCTTTGATGGTACCAGCTAATTTGATCCCCATCGTTTTGTATGTAAAGTTAGGATCATATTTTCCAATACGCATTACTTTGCATCTATGAACATTGAATTTAATCTACCATCGTGTTGCTCGGTCACCCAGTTTAGTTAGATTCCTTTGTAACCCTTCGCAGTCAACTTTGTACTTAACTATGTTGAGTAATTTTGTATCATCTGCAAACTTTGCTACCTCATTGTCTTTTTTACACCTTTCCCCAGCTCATTTGTGAATATGTGGAACAGCACCGGTACCAGTACAGATCTCTGGGGGACACCAGTATTTACCTTTTTCCATTCTGAAAACTGACAATTTATTCCTATCCTTTGTTTCCTATGTTTTAACCAGATACTGATCCATGAGAGGACTTTCCTTCTTATCCCATGACTGCTTACTTTACTTAAGAGTCTTTGGTGGGGGAGCTTGTCAAAGGCTTTCTTAAAGTCCAACTACACTATATAGACAGGATCATCCTAGTCCATATGCTTGCTGACCCCTCCAAGAATTCTAATAGATTAGTGTGGCATGATTTCCCTCTACAAAAGCCACATTGACTCTCCCCCAATATATTCTATTCATCCATGTGTCTGATAACTCTGTTATTTACTATAGTTTAAACCAATTTGCCTGATACTGACGTTAGGCTTACAGGTCTGTAATTGCCAGGATTGCCTCTGAAGCCTTTCTTGTAAAAAATTGGTGTCACGTTCACTGTCCTCCAGTCATCTGGTACAGTGTCTGATTTAAATAATAGGTTACATACCACAGTTATTAGTTCTGCAATTTCTTATTTGAATTTCTTCAGAACTCTTGGGTGAACACCATCTGCTGCTGGTGACTTATTACTGTTTAACTTATCAATTTGTTCCAGAATCTCCTCTATTGACATCTCAATCTGGGACAGTTTCTCAGATTTAATCTGATGTGCACAATCTTCCACAAATTCAGCAGCAGTCACAGCCCACTAGCTGCCTCATCATTACCAGGTTCCCATGGCTGAAGCCCACATAGTTTTAAAATGCCTGACACCAGCCAGCTGTTCCCTTCCCCCTCCTCACATTGTGTTGGAGTCCAGCAACTCACCTGTTGCATTCAAAGTCCGGGGGAGACTCAGACAAGAATTGTTCACTTTGTTCTGGTTGATCCTGTACTGGTACATACATCTAAACCGGCCTGAGCTCCGCACAGAGATGTTATATTGATACAGTGACTGGCCTGGCATGGCCAACTGACTTGAGATTTCCTTACCATCCTGACAGAAAATAATTGCATCAGCTAAAATGTTGGGACGAAGTGCACACTGAACAGAAACGAGATCCCCCACCTGAGCTGAAGAGGAGCTCAGGGACAATTCAGGAGAAGGGAAGTCTCCTGCAACAAAAAGGAAATGTTTAAAACACATCTCTGAGAGGAGACTAAGGGCTTGTCTCCACTTAAGCATTAACTTGAGTTATAACTCAGATGTTGCCCCTAGCTCAAGTCCCACCCCAATACAACTCCTGGTGCAATGGTGCTATTAACTGGAGCTGGCCAGCCCAAGAGGTGGCATAGGCTAAAACTCAGTGAGAACAACTCATCAATTGTAAACACAACCCCTCTGTGGGGTGGATCCAGACATGTGCCGCTTGAGTTCTCCCACTATTCAACTCTCAGAGCCATGGGATGTGCCCCCAGTAGCCGTAGCCCCACACGCAAATCAGTGCTGAGCCAGTGTGGGCACAGTGGCATGGCTGTTCTCATGCAAGCTCGGCTAACTCAAGAGGAATCCCTGGAGTGTGATAACTTAACTGCAGTGAGGATGACTGCCCTGCTCAGGGTCATATTAAGACCTTTAGAGGCCCTAAACGCTGAAAAGATTATGGTGCCCCCCATATGTAATTCAAAATAAAAACAATACTATACCATAAAATAACATTTTATTTTCTGAAATGACACAAAACTTACATGTATGCTGAAATTAAAATAGCTTCTTTCTAGATTTTCTGATTGCAAAATTCTGGATAAGTTCATTGAAGCTGACTTGACGAAGCATGTCCGCTTCCATACACAATAGGGAAAGTGAATCAAGTCTGTCATGACACATTGTTCTCTGAGGGTTTTTTATTCTTTTCAGCTGAGAAAAAGAGCGTTCTGCAGAGCAGTTAGTAATCATCAATGTTAGAAAAATACGTAGTGCGATCTCTACATTTGGAAATACACATTGTATTCCATCTTTCAATATTGTGTCATGAAGATCAATATGACCAAATTTCATTTTTCCTGTTTCATTAAACTTTGCACACATATAACAGTGGAACTGCCGTATTTCTCCACAGAGATTCATGTTCAAGTCAACAGGGTATGAGTCAACTAGCTTTTGGGAACCTTGTGAATATTGCTCATCAGATAAGTCCATATCGTTTAGAAAAGAAAATCTACTTGATACTTTTTTGTACACTTCACCTCTCCTCTTCATATGAGCTTCAAGTGTATCAATTATAGCGTAATAAGTAGATACGCGAAATTTGTCTCTAGGATTCAATGCTGTTTCTGTTGCACTGCCATCATTTGCTTGTTTTTTTTCTGATTTGCTTGCAGGACTGAGCTTCTTTGTAGTTAGTATCAGGCAAGATATCTTTTTATATGTCTTCAAATCTTTCAAAATTATTCCTCAAAGTGTGTAAGTGGTCTGCTAATGATTGATAGAGGTCTGCACATGTTTTCAAATCCAATTCTTTTTCTTGGAGAGCTTGACTTGTGTGCTAAAAGTGTTGTAAAAATTCATTCCACATGGTCAACATGAATACAAACTCTAGTTCTTGCATCTTGTTTGCAATGTTTTCTGCCTCTCATATAGTTTCTCCCCTTTGTGATTGGTCTTCAGCTATACTTTCTAATGCATCCACAATCTTTGAGTAGGACTCCAGAATTGCACTTGTTGCCACTGCATGTGCCTCCCAGCGAGTATTAGAAAGAGATTTCAACACTCGACCGTTGCCCAAATATTTTTTAAGAACTACCCATTGGTGTGCTGAGGCAGAGAAAAATGTATAAAGTAACTGGACTGTTGAGAAAAACTTTACTGCCACCAGACAACAATCAACAACACTGCGGTTAACAAGATTGAGAGAGTGTACAGCATATGGTATGAATATAGCATATTTGTTCTGTTCTAAAAGCTTCTTCTGCATTCCTTGATAACGCCCTGACATGTTGACAGTGTTGTCATAAGATTGACCTCTGCACTTTGAGAAATCTAATTTGCAAACTTGGCACAGATAATGCAGTACTTGATTTGCCATTTCTTCACCAGTGTGGCTTTTCAAATTGAGGAATGTTATAAATCGTTCAACTGGTTTTCCATCTGTGGGAGACACATATCTTAGTACAATACTCAATTGATCAATATGTGAAAGATCAGGTGTAGAGTCGACAAATAAACTGAAGTACCCAGCAGTACTTATTTCATCCACAATAGCTGAACGAACTTTGTCATTCGTTAAACCAATGAGTTCATCACAAATTGTCTTGGATAAGTATGATGGGTTACCTTTGCCAGCATTCCCATATTTTGAGATATGGCCTGCAAAAATGGGTCAAACTGAGCCACAAGCTCCAACAATCCCAAGAAATTTCCATTCTGCAGTGATCCAAATGTGTCATTTGATCCCCGGAAAAGCAGACCATGTTCAGCGAATGTTTGAATAAAGCTATAACACGCTGCAAGACATGTTGCCAGTATTCACACTCCCCTTTAATTTGTTCTTCCAATTTTTGTGGCAATCCAAAGCCCTGTCTTTGGTTTAAATATGTCAACATTGAATCTCTGTGAGTAGTGCTATTTTCATGTTGTTCAATTAAAACACTATTCTGCTAGTCACTAAATCCATCTGCAGCAAACTGGGATGCTGAAGGTTTATGTGCAAAAAGTTTGCAAACAAAACAGTACACCGACCCTGTTGATGGTGAATACAGTAGCCATTCTCGAGTGTACTTCTTACCATTCACTTTCATGCTGAAAAATATTTTTTGTGGACAATATCTTGTTTGTTTGCCATTGGTAAAAATCTGATGTGTTTTCTCAAATGGCCCAGTGTGGTGTTGACAGTCATTTGGTCCACAATCTATCCAGTAAGTTACATCATCGGTACTGAAATCAACCCACATACCAGGATCTTTTCTCCTATTATTTACAGCATGAGCTGGTTCAGTTTCTGACACATCCACACCTTCTAGAACAATGTCTGTTTACTACCAGGAGTAGGATGATCAGTTACAGTGTCTGACACATCCACATGTTCTGGAATGGTGTTTGTTTCACCAATAGAAGAAAGGTCAGTCTCTGAAACAACTAGAGGTTTTGGAACGATGTCTGTGCTACTGAGAGAAGATGTTGCTTCTGATGGATTTGCTTTGAAAAATGATGTCAGCTTTGGAAGATTTTGGAAAATGTCACTAAGAACATAAGAATGGCCATACCGGGTCAGACCAAAGGTCCATCTAGCCAAGTATCTGTCTACTGACAGTGGCCAATGCCAGGTGCCCCAAAGGGAGTGAACCTAACAAGCAATGATCTCTCTCCTGCCATCCATCTCCATCCTCTGATGAACAGAGGCTAGGGACACTATTCTTACCCATCCTGGCTAATAGCCATTTATGGACTTAGCCACCATGAATTTATCCAGTTCCCTTTTAAACATTGTTATAGTCCTAGCCTTCACAACCTCCTCAGGTAGGGAGTTCCACAAGTTGACTGTGCGCTGCATGAAGAAGAACTTCCTTTTATTTGTTTTAAATCTGCTGCCTATTAATTTCATTTGGTGACCCCTAGTTCTTCTATTATGAGAATAAGTAAATAACTTTTCCTTATCCACTTTCTCAACATCACTCATGATTTTATATACCTCTATCATATCCCCTCTTAGTCTTCTCTTTTCCAAGCTGAAGAGTCCTAGCCTCTTTAATCTTTCCTCGTATGGGACCCTCTCCAAACCCCTAATGATTTTAGTTGCCCTTTTCTGAACCTTTTCTAGTGCTAGAATATCTTTTTTGAGGTGAGGAGACCACATCTGTACACAGTATTCGAGGTGTGGGCATACCATGGATTTATATAAGGGCAATAATATATTCTCAGTCTTATTTTCTATCCCATTTTTAATGATACCTAACATCCTGTTTGCTTTTTTGACCGCCTCTGCACACGGCGTGAACATTTTCAGAGAACTATCCACGATGACTCCAAGATCTTTTTCCTGACTCATTGTAGCTAAATTAGCCCCCATCATGTTGTATGTATAGTTGGGGTTATTTTTTCCAATGTGCATTACTTTACATTTATCCACATTATATTTCATTTTCCATTTTGTTGCCCAATCACTTAGTTTTGTGAGCTCTTTTTGAAGTTCTTCACAACCTGCTTTGGTCTTAACTATCTTGAGTAATTTAGTATCATCTGCAAACTTTGCCATCTCACTGTTTACCCCTTTCTCCAGATCATTTATGAATAAGTTGAATAGGATTGGTCCTAGGACTGACCCTGGGGGAACACCACTAGTTACCCCTCTCCATTCTGAGAATTTACCATTAATTCCTACCCTTTGTTCCCTGTCCTTTAACCAGTTCTCAATCCATGAAAGGACCTTCCCTTTTATCCCAGGACAGCTTAACTTACGTAAGAACCTTTGGTGAGGGACCTTGTCAAAGGCTTTCTGGAAATCTAAGTACACTATGTCCACCGGATCCCCCTTGTCCACATGTTTGTTGACCCCTTCAAAGAATTCTAATAGATTAGTAAGACACGATTTCCCTTTACAGAAACCATGTTGACTATTGCTCAAGAGTTTATGTTTTTCTATGTGTCTGACAATTTTATTTTTAACTATTGTTTCGACTAATTTGCCCGGTACCAACGTTAGACTTTCCGGTCTGTAATTGCCGGGATCACCTCTAGAGCCCTTTTTAAATATTGGTGTTACATTAGCTAACTTCCAGTCATTGGGTACCGAAGCCGATTTAAAGGACAGGTTACAAACCTTAGTTAATAGTCCCGCAACTTCACATTTGAGTTCTTTCAGAACTCTTGGGTGAATGCCATCTGGTCCCGGTGACTTGTTAATGTTGAGTTTATCAATTCATTCCAAAACCTCCTCTAGTGACACTTCAATCTGTGACAGTTCCTCAGATTTGTCACCTACAAAAGCCAGCTCAGGTTTGGGAATCTCCCTAACATCCTCAGCCGTGAAGACTGAAGCAAAGAATCCATTTAGTTTCTCCGCAATGACTTTATCGTCTTTAAGTGCTCCTTTTGTATTTTGATCGTCAAGGGGCCCCACTGGTTGTTTAGCAGGCTTCCTGCTTCTGATGTACTTAAAAAACATTTTGTTATTAACTATGGAGTTTTTGGCTAGCCGTTCTTCAAACTCCTCTTTGGCTTTTCTTATTACACTCTTGCACTTAAGTTGGCAGTGTTTGTGCTCCTTTCTATTTGCCTCACTCGGATTTGACTTCCACGTTTTAAAGGAAGTCTTTTTATCTCTCACTGCTTCTTTTACATGGTTGTTAAGCCACGGTGGCTCTTTTTTAGTTGTTTTACTGTGTTTCTTAATTTGGGGTATACATTGAAGTTGGGCCTCTATTATGGTGTCTTTGAAAAGGGCCCATGCAACTTGCAGGGATTTCACTTTAGTCACTGTACCGTTTAACTTTTGTTTAACTAACCCCCTCATTTTTTAAAATTAAATGCCACAGTGTTGGGCTGTTGAGGTGTTCTTCCCACCACAGGGATCTTGAATGCTATTGTATTATGGTCACTATTTCCAAGCGGTCCTGCTATAGTTACCTCTTGGACCAGCTCCTGCGCTCCACTCAGGATTAAATCTAGAGTTGTCTCTCCCCTTGTGGGTTCCCGTACCGGCTGCTCCATGAAGCAGTCATTTAAAGTATCGAGAAATTTTATCTCTGCATTTCGTCCTGAAGTGAAATGTTCCCAGTCAATATGGGGATAATTGAAATCCCCCACTATTATTGGGTTCTTAATTTTGATAGCCTCTCTAATTTCCCTTAGCATTTCATCATCACTATTACTGTCCTGGTCAGGTGGTCGATAATAGATCCCTAGTGTTATATTTTTATTAGAGCATGTAATTTCTATCCATAGAGATTCTATGGAACATGTGGATTTGCTTAAGATTTTTACTTCATTTGAATCTACATTTTCTTTCACATATAGTGCCAGTCCTCCCCCTGTATGACCTGTTCTGTCCTTTCGATATATTTTGTACCCCGGAATGATTGTGTCCCATTGATTGCTCTCAGTCCACCAGGTTTCTGTGATGCCTATTATATCAATATCCTCCTTTATCACAAGGCACTCTAGTTCACCCATCTTATTATTTAGACTTCTAGCATTTGTGTACAAGCATTTTAAAAACTTGTCCCTGTTTATTTGTCTGCCCTTTTCTGATGTGCCAGATTCTTTTTTATGTGACTGTTTATCATCTGATCCGGTCCTTACATTATCCTCTTCCATCCTCTGCTCTTGACTATAACTAGCTTTTTATTTCTTTTCTTCCACCAGTTTATGTTTCTGTGCTCCACTCAGTTGATTACGTTTCATCCTGCCCCTTATCTCAGTTATCTGAACTAAAAAAAACCCAACAAATTACACAACGTACACTATTTTTATGTATATATATATATATATAAGAAAGAAAAAATGAATCAAGTACGTATAACTCGGAAGAATATATCAATAATAAAACATAAATTTATTGCAATACATGACAGGATCTGATTTCCTTGCATTATTTCGATCTACTTTAGTTGGACGCCCCTCTGGTTAGGTGGGGTAAGTAATAAAAAGAGAACAGAAAAACAGGGGAAGAGTGTGTAGTGGAGTGTAAGGAAGTCTAACAAAGTTCTGATTTTTCCCATGATGACTACTTCGATGCTATTTTTGAAATATCAAATATCAATTCCCCCCCCAAAAAAATCTCTTTTTTTTGCCCCCTGCTTTGCTGGTGCCCTAAACATGTGCTTAATCTGCCTATTAGGCAATCCAGCCCCAGACCTGCCTCTCTGTGGAGTTCTGCTGCAGCCTTCACCATGAGCCGTTCCACTCCACCAGCCATCCCATGAGCCGCTCCAGCCATCCCGCAAACAAGCTCTGCTCCACCAGCCACTCAGCAATATATCTTCAGGGCCCCCCACAGCACTCAGCAATTTTAGTTTTTTAGTGATTTCAGCTTGTAGTAGGGGAGCCCCAGTGCTGGTGCACCATTGGCCCAAAGTGAATTCAGCTCAGCAGCCTGTAACTAGACTCCTAATGGAATCAAAATTAGCTCTGACAGGCCGTGGCCGTGGTGGCCTTCAAAAGGGGCCTGTACCATCAGGTACTTGTCCCCAGCCTCTCTCAAGTCACTGGATTTTGGAACCCATGATGGTGAGTCCCTCTGTCATAAAACAGTTCCACTGCCCTTGGTTCACATAATCAGGGTATCAACATTTTATTCATCCTGCCCCAATAACAGAGAAACTGGGGATCCCACAGCAGCCAAAGTGACCATTTGTGCTGCTGTGGGCTCATGCTAGGTGAGTTGGGTGTGCCTATGCAAACAAGATCAGCCCCTGAAGTTCTTTTCCAAAACTCTCCACAATTCACCACCAGATGTCAGGGTAGAGCTCATCCTGACTCTGCTTACACTTGCAGAGGATCTGATCCAAGTGTCTTTAATTTTCATTAATGTTTATGGTCTGGCACTGTAAGAAGTTACGTTACTGTTTGATTAAGAGGATTTTAGGCAGGAATCATTCAAGAGGCATTCCCCATGCATCCCCCTCCTACACCTCCCATTGCAATTGTCTGGGGGTTTCACTCCTTTCTGTGTCTCCCCTTCTTCCACATCGCTTGTGCCCTCACTCACCTGGGGAGCTGCAGGGCTCCTGGCCTGTGACCCCAGCACCTGCATCAGACAGCAAGAGAGGGGTGAGTGGCAGACACAGCAGCTCTGACAATACACACGGCAATGCTGGGGCAATGTTAACTCTGACAGTTAATCCCAAGTTAAGGATATGGCAAAAGTCATAGGTCCCGATCCCACAATAGGATCCATGTGGATTGATTAAAAGATCAGTCACTTAGTTGGCCCTAACCCTGCAATTGGACCCCACACAGTTGTGTAGATACTGTTGCACAAATGAGGCCAATGTCAATACAGATATAACAATATAATACCTGAACCTCAACTGGTGTAAATGCCACACCACTCTGACATCAGGGGGCCTGCACGGATTTCCACCAGCTGGAGATTGGCTCATTGTGCAATACAATCCCTATGACACAACAACAGTCATAAATCACTAGGTCATGGTACACACATTATTAGTTGGATGGCTTTGAATGCTCCAGAGAGAGATTAAGAACCAGGTTACAACAGCAAACCAGTTTTGATGCCTAACCCATGGAGCTGAAAGCAGCAGTGCAGAGTTCCTTGCCAGGTTTCACAGCCCACACTCCTGCCTGAGCGGGAACATCTATACTGCTATTGTTAGCCCCGTAGCTCAAGCCCTGCAAGCTCAAGTCTGTGGACCAAGGCTCTGAGACTCGTTGCCGTGGGTCTTTTTCTGCAATATAGACACTGTCAACTTCAAGGCCATCGCTTACTACTTCCTTTGTCTGCAATATTACGTGTACAGGTAGGCTCCTATTTCCAAAGCCGTCTAGGGGTACGGAGAGAGTTGTGTGTCCAAATCCCTTGAGCGGCTTTGAAAATCTCAAGCCATAGAGATTATTATATATTAGCATAATTATAAACAATTTACACATCCCGGGGTGGGGGGGCATTATCTGTACTGCAGAACAGAGGATTGTTACAAACATCTCCTGAGGGTTAAATATTCTGTCCAACTGGCCTCAGGAAACTTGTGCCAGGAATTTATATCCAGCTCCTCACTCCTCCTGCACCATGTGGCTCCCAGTGACCCATCCCCACATCCCTACTATTCCCCTTTTGTGATGGTTACTCTCCCCCAGCCCAGTCCCCATGTCCCCCCAGCCCAGGCAGAGCCATGAGCCTGCCTCTCCCCCTGCTCCCCACACCCCGGAGACCCTTCTTCCAGTCCATGGGCAGAGAGATCTCCCCAAACTCACAGAGCAGCCACAGCAGGATCATGGGGAGTGGGAGCTGGGAACCGAGCTGGTGATCCTGCAGCAGCATCTGGGCTTCCAAGGAAAATGGGGGAAGGGTTGGCTCAGTGGTTTGATCATTGGCCTGTAAACCCAGGGTTGTGAATTCAATCCTTGAAGGGGCCATTTAGGGATCTTGGGCAAAAATCTGTCTGGTGATTAGTCCTGCTTTGAGCAGGGGGTTGGACTAGATGACTTCCTGTGATTCTGTGAAGACACTGCGGCTCTATGCCTCTAGTCCTTTCATTCCTGCCAAGAGGGTGGCAGCAGAGGAACTGGATGTGCGGTGGGCTCTAGCATATCTGGGAGCAGCTCTGACATGCATCTGTGGCCAGAGGGGCCCTCCCCCACTGAGACAAGAATGGAAAAGTCTCTCAAGCCACTTCTCTTGTGGGCCCCAGGGTGGGTTGCGTCTGGGAGAGTCAGACATGCTGCTTCCCCAGAGACAGCACTCCCCTGTATGACAGGCTCAGGGTCCCTGAGGTGTGACAGGGGCAGGGTCTCCCCTAGCTAACAGAGGCGGGTTTCCTGGTTAGTATAGGGGCAGGGAACCCTAGGATGACTGGTGACTAGTGTCCCTCCAGGATCTGGCAAGTGTAAGAGGCTGCATCTCACACTGATTTTCTCACAGACCATCCCTACGGGCACACCTAGACTGCACCCCTCCATGCACACACGCTGTGTCCAGGTGGGTCACTTGCCACATTGGGTGCCCTCAGCCTTCCTGTGGGGTTCCCCACACAGCCAGGGCTAGTGTTACCCAGAGAAGATGGCCTGAGTGGCCGACAGGCTGGTGGTCTCAGGGAGCTGGACACAAGCCAGACTCTGCATGCTGGAGGCGAGCGAGTGGGGGGGAGAGGGGGTGGTAAGAAGGTGACTCAGTCCTGGGTACCCAAGAACTGTCTCATCTCCCCACCCACCGGAGCCCACTGGGGTTAGTTTGTACCCTCCCAGCCCTTCCCCATCACAGCTCAGTGCAGAGGGGCCTGGACGGATAGGCTGGGCATGGAGAGTCTCCCCGCCACCCCGTCACAGAAATATCCTCAGCAGTGTCACTAGAGACAAGCTTTGCAGAACATTTCCTCCAGCAGCTAAGAGGTTCATTAGTTCTGGTTTAGAATCTGAGCTGGGCTGTGCACCCGCGCGGGGGAGGAAGTAGGAAAGAACCCCCCAGCACAGGCCACCAGGCTTGCTGGAGTAACGGGCCTGACCCACCCCGACACAGGAATGGGCAGGGCCTTGTCTCAACCCAATGAAAACCCAAAGAAAGCTGAAGGGAAAAGACCCCTGGGAAGACACAAAACACGATAGCTGGCTGGTATCAACAGACATTTCTCTCAAGGCACCAGATTTGGTTCAGGACAGAACATAATGGAGGTTCATGGTGCATTCAGTGGCCACAGGAATGATTATAGGATTGGAAAACCTGCCTTATTGAGCTAAACTCCAGGAGCTCAATCTATTCATCTTAGCACAGTCTGTAAGTACCTACATGGGGAACATATAATTGATCATGGGCTCTTCAGTCTTGCAGAGAAAGTTCTGACACAATCCTATGGCTCTAAGTTGAAGCTAGACAAATTCGGACTGCAAATAAGGTGTACATTTTTTACAGTGAGAGCAATTAACCACTGGAACAATTAACCAAGGGTTGTGGTGGATTCTCCATCAATGACAATTTTAAAATCAAAATGGGATGTTTTTCTAAAAACTCTGCTCTAGGAATTATTTTGGGGGAGTTCTCAGACCTGTGCTACACATGGGGTCAGATCAGAGGGTCACAAAGGTCCCTTCTGGCCTTGGAACCTATGAATCTGCGTTGTCCCAGACTCCACAAGAACTAACTTGTCTCAGTTCCCCCTGCTAATGTACCTCCCAGCACAGCTGAGCCCACATATGGGGGAGGGGAGAGGTCGCCATCACTGGCTGCTGGTGTGGGCCATATCCAGTGTTACAGCAGTGCACTAGCCTAGTGTCTACGTCAATAGCCAGTTAATAGATAAGTGGCTCTCAGGGGTGCTGGCGTCGTGCCTGGCTGCTGGGTGACCAACCACACTTGCTGTGGGGGCTACCGTTGGCTTCCTCTGGCTGCTCTTTGCACCAGCACTTGACATGAGATGTTTGCACTAGGCGGGGTTGATTGTGGGGGCCCCACTCGACCTGCTGGGCACTGAGCAGGCCCATGACTGCGTGTGTAAGGGCTACCCCAGGGGAGGGCAATGTACCAGTACAATACATAGTAAGAAGAAAATAAGGGGGTAAGAAACTGACCACAGGAATGAAGGAGACCTAAAGGCCTAGTCCTATAAGAATAGCTCAAGCAGTTAGCATAAGTATAAGGCCTTGTACCCTGCACAGGAGGAGTTGCTCAATAAAGTAGCATAAGTAAGTAAATAACAGTGACCTTAAGTCACAAGATGGCATGAGACTGTGTTTACTGTTTTGTAATAACCAAAAGTGCTGCACACTGCCCATAGGTAACTGCAAGAAGGCCCTTTGTGCCCATTTAGGGTAATTTTGGAAGGGTGTATGAGCAGATGCTCAACTGCAGGTACCCCTAGTAATTCAATTTATGCATATGTTATTCAGCGTAACCTAATTAACATAGTAACCTATAGGATAAGGGCACCACGATATGATGAGGGGGAGGAAGTGAAGATGTGGCAAATGAGGGAAGAGCTATGCACACAGCTGCATGAGGGCTATCAAGGCCTATGAAAACATCTGGTCGCAGGTACAGTCCTTGGATTTCTTCTTCGGCATGTCAGAGTCAGACCAGGATCTGTCTCACCTCAGCACTCTCCACAAGGACAGATCGAGTACAGTGGGGCTGTATTACGTCCCTTGACATGTTTGGGTTGTTTTACGTATTGTACCAATCACTGTAGTGATAAAACTCTTCCAGTTACAGAGGGTCTTCCCTGAGTGTGAGCGTCATTGTCGTGCCCCACGGGGCTCCCAAAGCAGTGACTCTAATAATACGGGGCCTGGTAGGGCAAGAACCTACCAAATCACAGAGTGCTAGCGGGGGAATCCATATTAATAACCTGATCAATAGCTAACCAACAGATCAGGCGACAGCAGCACCAGCCCAGGCTGAGGGGCCCAGGGGTCGTAGTCTGGCAGAGCAGCCGGGGGCCGGTAGCTCTGCCCTGTGCCTGGTTAGCCAGAGGCTGATCTGATCCCTACAGATTGTGTCCCCACCCCCCATACCCAGCTGAGCACTGACTCACACCAGCCATCCCATGGGCTGGAGCTGACAAACAGCGAGGGATTGGCTGGGCTCAGGAAAGTCCTGGCCACACCCCCTTACATCAGACCACGCCCCCTATCCCAGCAGCTGGGATGGGGCAGGTGAAGGAGCAAGCAGAGCAGCTCTTTGCATAGAATCCCTGCACTGGGGTGACCCTGCGGGGACCAGCTGCACCCGCTTTAGGGTCAGTCTGGGGCTGGGAGGTGCAGGGCAAAGAACCACCCATAGGGGGCAGTCTGGCCTAGTGGCTCTGTGCCATGGCCCCAGGCATCAGCATTGCCTGGGACATGGTGCAGGGGATGGAGGTGCCGCTCTCCCAGCCGCCCAGCTGTGCAGAGTAGAAGAGGCTGCAGCAGGCAGGTGATGGGAAGGTCTCTGTGTCTCGGGAGCAGCCTCACTGCGGGCCTATGTTGTTAAAAATACTCCTCAGCACCGTGGTAAAAGGGCTACGAGCTGCTAGCGAAGTCAGGCCCACAGGGGCGGGGGGAGCAGCTTCTGCACTGGAGATGCCTCTGGTAATACAGTGACCACAGCCCAGGGCGGCCTGCGGCCGGGTCTCTGTGTTTGTGCATTGCACCAGCAGCACGTGTCTCTAGAGTCGCACGAGCTCACTTCCTGACCACAGCTCAGGCTGGGCTTATTTATAGGTGGCTTGTGGCTTTGCTCTTTCTTCCTGCGATTCGATTTCTTCTGTTATATTTTCTCGGCTCAATCCTGACACTCAATGTCCTGCTGTCCCAGCCCTGGGCTCCCACCAACCCATCCACCCACAGCTCTGCTGGTGCCCCTCGGATTCTGGCTTCACATTCTCAGGCCTCCTCCACTCAGTCTTGGAACGAAACACACTTGGCAGCGCAGCTGTTACTGCTGGTGTGTAGTTTTGCCCTGGCAATCAATGTGTGTAAAGTGCAGTGTCCCCTGTGTGTGTCTTTCAATGCTTAACACAATGAGTGGGACCTGAAAATCCACAGTCAAGAGCCCTGTTTTTTAAAACAAAACCTGAACTCCAAGTCCTGCTGGTTCAGAGGTCTCTCAAGTGATTCCAGAGACTGCCCGCCCCCCAGTGTCCATCAATCTGCAGCTGACAAAACACGCTAACAACTAAGGGAGGCGTTCTGGTGAGAGCATTGCTATTAGTCAGCACGACCACTAGCTCCTAGGCTAGGAGGTGAATCTTGACCCCACTAACATCAACAGGAGTTTTGCCCTTGACTTCAATGGGATCTGGATTTGGCCCAAGTGTGATCCATCTGTGATTGCTCCATCTTTGGGACACTGTTCTCAGCTGGCCTCTGAGGCTTCATCGTCGTCTGGCCCTTTGGAGAGCGATGGCTGGTCTTGGTGCCATGCAGGTTGGTTTCTCATTGGCGGAGAAATCAGAGACATCAACTTTGGGTGGAGCCTTAGTGCAGCTTGTTTAGTTACACTCTATGCACCCGTCCTGGAACAGAGTGGCCATAAATTGCACACATCTAAAGCAAATGTCATACCTCTGAGAGTCTCTGTCTTTGATACAATGCCAGGTCAGTCACACTGTCTTTGCCAGCAGATGGCAGTGCGTTAGATGTATTTCTAAGGGGTAGCATCTGCTGCATGTGTATGTTCTCTTAAAGATATCAAAATGTGCTGCTATCTCTGCCCTCACCCCTAGGGTGACCAGATAGCAACTGTGAAAAAAAACAGGACAGGAGGGGGTAATAAGTGCCTATATAAGAAAAAATCCCAAAAAACGGGACTGTCCCTTTAAAAACAGGACATCTGGTCACCCTACTCACTCCCCTCACTCTTCCCACAGACATCCATGTAGGTCAGGTGCTGCATCTCCAGCAATGAATCCCTATCAGATTGCTTTGCCACAAAGAAGGGGCATGTCTGCAGCCCTGCCAGCTGCCCTGGTTGTGACAAGCTGGCAATGCCTTTCCCACGCTGCACAATCAGGTGTGATGCAGTGCAGTCAGAACCTGTGTAGGAGTAGCTTCCAAAGCAGCTTTGTCATAAATCTTGTTTTCAGGTGGTTGTAGTTTTGCTCAGAGTTCGCCTGCGGGGGTGAAAATTACCAGGCTTGGTCACTATCCAGGGATGCATTTTTTGGAGAAGTTTGAGCAACCACAGCTGATCTGCTTTGGAGCAGGAGGAAAATGGAAAAATGCATATTCCCCCATAATCAAACAATTCTCACTGCCATTCTTTGGGCCACCACATAGACACAGGGCCAAGTTTCCACCGTGCTCAGCTCCCAGTGAGGCACTCCAAATGGCTGGCCTTGGAGTTGCACTTTGGTCTGGAAATACTCATCACTCCAGTACCAGATCTCAGAGCTCAGCCCAGAGGAGCTAGTGGAACCCAATATCACAGCCTATGGTCTGGGAGTTGGGCTCAGAGGGGCTGGTTTGATCCTGCACAGGGGTCTAAAGAGTGAAAGGTGTTAACATGGCCCTGTCACTCTCCAATATTAAACAGTGACATGGTCACATCAACATGTTAACTCATGTTCCACCAAAATTAACACACCATTTTTGGCACCCCTGGGTCAGGAGCCATAATGGTGAAGTTTGATTCTTCCAGTTATTCCGTCATTCAGTCAGACAGCATTGCGGCTGATGGACAGCTTGATTCCGATCTGCTGCCAAATCTTTTGTTTTAAGGACCCCAAAGGGGTGTGATGATCAGTATAGCCTCATTATTTTGTTCACCAATTAGGCCTCATTGGAAGCAAAGCCATCTTTAGGCCTGATAGAAGCCTGTGGGAAATTTTAAAAATCTGTGCTAACATTGTTTAACAGCGTCAGCATATGTAAAACTCCACAGGTGTAAGAAATTGCAGCATGATCAGGTTTGTGAAAATAAAAGACCAAAAAATAAAACTAACTATAAACCTAGAAAAAACTGGTTGAAATGAACCCTAAACCTGTACTGATAGAAAAGGAAACTTAACATAAAAAAACCCTAATATAGATGTATAACCCATCTCCAGTGGGTTTCTGGCACGCTCACACCAGCCTTCTCTACATGCTGGTACAGGGAGCCGTTCCTTATCCACACTCAGGCTGAAACTCACCAGCTAACCCCAGACATCTCCCCAGGCAAATAACAAGTTATAGACTGTGGGCCAGATCCCTGTCTGGTGTAAATGCACCTGGCTCCATTGCTCCAACAGGGGCAGATTCCTAGCTGGGATCCTCCAAGGGTGATTCACACTGGGAGCAGGACATCGAGCAGCACTTTATGCCTATGAAAATCTCCCCGCTGTGCTGAGAGGAAATTGGCTCCAGGGAGCTTAACAGTAAATTCATTCCGACCTTGGTGAGGGAATAAACCCAGGGGCAGAACATGGCCCATCGTTTTTCTGGGACTGAATTTCTCTTTACTGGCTGTTTTCTAAAAAGACAGGAAGAAAAAGCCGAGGAGCTAGTTTTGCCTGAGACATTCACTTGCCTTTAAAGGATGTGACTGTATGTCCAGCTCCAGTCACTATAATTCCCCGTTCCACCTCCCCTGCTGCACTGAGACCCCTTTGTGTTTATCTCACAGGCTACCTTGTCAGGAGCCAAGAAATCTGCAGCTCTCCCGGTGAGTGACTGGTCCCTGTAAGTGCAGCAGGTATTGGAGAGCTCGTGGGTCAGATCCCCAGCTGGTGTAAATTGTCCCCGCTCCAATGGAGTGAATGGAGCTTTCCTGATTGACACCAGTGGGGGACCTGGCCCCAGGCGTTTAACACGGGTGTGTTTGCTCCCCAGGCAGTCTCCCGGCCCCACGGCTGTTCCTGGACAGAACATAAGAACGGCCGTACTGGGTCAGACCAAAGGTCCATCTAGCCCAGTATCTGTCTACCGACAGTGGCCAATGCCAGGTGCCCCACAGGGAGTGAACCTAACAAGCAATGATCAAGTGATCTCTCTCCTGCCATCCATCTCCATCCTCTGACGAACAGAGGCTAGGGACACCATTCTTACCCATCCTGGCTAATAATCATTTATGAACTTAGCCACCATGAATTTATCCAGTTCTCTTTTGAATGCTGTTATAGTCCTAGCCTTCACAACCTCCTCAGGTAAGGAGTTCCACAAGTTGACTGTGCGCTGCGTGAAGAAGAACTTCCTTTTATTTGTTTTAAACCTGCTGCCTATTAATTTCATTTGGTGACCCCTAGTTCTTCTATTATGGGAATAAGTAAAAAACTTTTCCTTATCCACTTTCTCAACATCATTCATGATTTTATATACCTCTATCATATCCCCCCTTAGTCTTCTCTTTTCCAAGCTGAAGAGTCTTAGCCTCTTTAATCTTTCCTCGTATGGGACCCTCTCTAACCCCCTTGTGAGCTCTTTTTGAAGTTCTTCACAATCTGCTTTGGTCTTAACTATCTTGAGTAGTTTAGTATCATCTGCAAACTTTGCCACCTCACTGTTTACCCCTTTCTCCAGATCATTTATGAATAAATTGAATAGGATTGGTCCTAGGACTGACCCTTGGGGAACACCACTAGTTACCCCTCTCCATTCTGAGAATTTACCATTAATTCCTACCCTTTGTTCCCTGTCCTTTAACCAGTTCTCAATCCATGAAAGGACCTTCCCTTTTATCCCATGACAGCTTAATTTACGTAAGAGCCTTTGGTGAGGGACCTTGTCAAAGGCTTTCTGGAAATCTAAGTACACTATGTCCACCGGATCCCCCTTGTCCACATGTTTGTTGACCCCTTCAAAGAACTCTAATAGATTAGTAAGACACGATTTCCCTTTACAGAAACCATGTTGACTATTGCTCAAGAGTTTATATTTTTCTATGTGTCTGACAATTTTATTCTTTACTATTGTTTCGACTAATTTGCCCGGTACCAACGTTAGACTTACTGGTCTGTAATTGCCGGGATCACCCCTAGAGCTCTTTTTAAATATTGGCGTTACATTAGCTAACTTCCAGTCATTGGGTACCGAAGCCGATTTAAAGGACAGGTTACAAACCTTAGTTAATAGTTCCGCAACTTCACATTTGAGTTCTTTCAGAACTCTTGGGTGAATGCCATCTGGTCCCAGTGACTTGTTAATGTTGAGTTTATCAATTAATTCCAAAACCTCCTTTAGTGACACTTCAATCTGTGACAGTTCCTCAGATTTGTCACCTACAAAAGCCAGCTCAGGTTTGGGAATCTCCCTAACATCCTCAGCCGTGAAGACTGAAGCAAAGAATCCATTTAGTTTCTCTGCAATGACTTTATCATCTTTAAGCGCTCCTTTTGTATTTTCATCATCAAGGGTTCCCACTGGTTGTTTAGCAGGCTTCCTGCTTCTGATGTACTTAAAAAACATTTTGTTATTAACTTTGGAGTTTTTGGCTAGCCGTTCTTCAAACTCCTCTTTGGCTTTTCTTATTACACTCTTGCCACTTAAGCTGGCAGTGTTTGTGCTCCTTTCTATTTGCCTCCCTAGGATTTGACTTCCACTTTTTAAAGGAAGTCTTTTTATCTCTCACTGCTTCTTTTACATGGTTGTTAAGCCACGGTGGCTCTTTTTTAGTTCTTTTACTGTTTTTCTTAATTTGGGGTATACATTGAAGTTGGGCCTCTATTATGGTGTCTTTAAAAAGGGCCCATTCTACTTGCAGGGATTTCACTTTAGTCACTGTACCTTTTAACTTTTGTCTAACTAACCCCCTCATTTTTGTATAGTTCCCCCTTTTGAAATTAAATGCCACAGTGTTGGGCAGTTGAGGTGTTCTTACCACCACAGGGATGTTGAATGCCCTGGGCTGTCTGCCCGTCAAGGGGACACGGCCTTGCTGTGGTGTTTAGTCCCTTTGGACGCCCCCATGACCTGCCTTGTCTTCTGCAAAGATGGGAAGGAGATTTCTGTCCAGCTCAAGGAAGGAAGCAAACTCGTCTACGATTCATCCTACCCATTGTCCAGGGAGAGCGCAGGGGCCTTTTCCTGCCGCTACCAGCTCAGGATGACAATAACCAGGGGAACAATTCTCTCTCCAGTAACGCCCGCTACCTTCACGTGGTCGGTAGTGCACTGCACTAATGGTGGGCTTGGTGCAGAGGGGTCAGGGAGCTGGGATGGGCTGGGGTCACCCTGTGATATCTAGAGTTAAGATGTAAAACTTCCATCTCCTTCCTTGACATTTCCCAGGTGAGAACTCTGTCCCTGGGGGAACGTTTACATGATCTTAGTGACTAAGCACCATCCTCTTAGCCATTGCTGAGTTTCTTGATGAAGCAGCGCAGGTTTTTCCACTAATTAAAGGAAAAAAATATTGTGATATTCTCTGTGGGACAAAGTATGAAAATAGACACACCCTCACACTGAAATTCATCAGGTTTCTTGTCATCAAGGTCTGCCTTACTTTACTAAAACCACCAGGAAACACAGGGGTGGAACAGCGCTACGAGAATAACTGTTTTTCAGTTTCCTGGCAATTCCAAAACATCTTGGGGAGGGGAAATGTTTCAAGTTGAACTGAAAATAATTTTTTTCAAAATTTTAAATTAATCACAAAGTTGAAAAAAAATTTTTTTTGGCTGAACAAAACTTTTCATTTTGAACAGATTGTTATGGGAGGGGTTATTTTTTAAAATAAAATTGAAAGAAATTGCAAAATGAGAAGTCATTTTGAACAGAAAAATTGAAATGCTTGGTTTTAAAGTTATTGACATTTTGATTTTTTTAAAATAGTTTGGGGGTGAGGACTGGTTTTGTTTGTTTAGTTTTTCTGTGATGAATAATTCAGTCAAACTGACACAAATTTGGAAAATGTTTTGGTGCCACCAAATCTGCATTTTTGTAGGAAACAAAATAGCTGGAAATTTTCTCTCATATGTAGTTTGAAGTGGCAAGGTTATGACCATTTGAAAACCTGCCCAGGCAGTGATGCTGCTAAGTTATTTGATGTAACATATGCCCATTTACATGTTGTATAGCAGCTCTTCCCTGATTCTAAACTGATCCCACTGGAAACCACAAATACCAAGAAAGAACATTCCAGATTTGGTTCTCAATATATATTGGCTCTCTCCCGGTTCTCTCCTGTAGATTAGACAGCTTGTTTGTTCAAGAACTCAATAGTAAAGGGAATTTGTTTCTCATGGAATTGAAATATTCTCCTAGTGCAAATTGAATTCTTATCCCATTGACCTCTCTGGCAAACCTTCCATGAACTTCAATGAAACCTGGTTTAGCTCTGCTTTGAAAATGTCAAAATGAAACATTAGAGAGACAAGGTAGATGAGGTAATATCTTTCATTCGACCTACCTCTGTTGGTGAGAGACAAACTTTCAAGCTTACAGAGAGTTCCTTTGCAGGTCTGGACATGTACTTAGAGCATCACAGCTAAATGCAAGGTGGACCAGATTCTTTAAGTAGTAAACACATATTTCAAGGGACCTTTCAAGCTGCAGGACCTGTTAACACCCTTACAGTCATGGAAGGTGAAAGGAACAAGGGAGGTGATGGACGGGGAAAGATGTTTTGATTTTTTTCTGATTTTTTAATGCTTTTCAGGGACACCCAGAGAGGGGGCAAGTGGGGCAATTTGCCCCAGGTCCTGGGCCCCACAGGGGCCCCCACAAGAATGTAGTATTCTATAGTATTGCAACATTTTTAATGGAAGGGGCCCCCGAAATTGTTTTGCCCCAGGACCCCTGAATCCTCTGGGTGACCCTGATGCTTTTTTCTTTGACCAAAACAATACAGCAGAATCAAAGGAATACACTGATTGTTTCAGCATCACCCAATTTACATTTTTTGTTGAAAAAATGTTTTAGTCAAAAGATTTAGCCCTGCTCTCGACATGTCCTTGGTGGCCAATGGCTCTGGGGGGTCCTGCTGCAGGTTGGAGGGTTGGCTGGGATTACTGAGAGATCTGTGGGTTATATCATTGTGCAGAAATGTATCCATTGGATTCGAGAGGAGTAACTCATTGATCAGATGTGTGTGTGGGGGGTTCCCTGATAAACGTGGGACACCAAGTCGCCTCCGTAAATTCCCCTGCCATGGGATATGAGCGTTATCTTAACTCCAGACCCACCTATTTCCCCCTCTTCCTGGGCCCATGCCTAGGCCAACTCCTGCTCTCTGTGCCTGTATCCTGGGGAAGCTGTGGTGAGCACGGCCCATCTCCTCACCCTCACACTGCCCTGCCCCCTGTGTGTGAGCAGAGACATATTTGCTTAATAAGATTCAGAGCGAGGGAGCCGGATCCTGCAGGCCAGAGCTGTGGGTTCTGCTCCTGTACAGCACACACAGAGAAGGGAGTGCTGTGAGGTCACAGTGATAACTGCAATTTTCACAATGGCTGAACTCTTTGGACACCCCTGCCCCCATACTGTGTTCCCAGGAGGTTGTGATTTCTAGACACTCACTACCCTTGCCGGTTGTTGTGGCATAGGGGCAGACATTTTAGTCGGAGCCCTTTTCCATACAGCCCCGAGTCCCTCTCCACTCTGCATTACAGGCCTCTGCTAAAAGTTTGTGCTGTAAAGAGTTTAAAACATTTAGTGTCTGAATATGAAGTGGTCAAAGTGGTTACAGAAAATAAGTTGCAGTTTGGTGTTTTACTCTGTCAGGCCAGGCCTGGAACAATACGCACTGTCACCTGCTCTATCAGGGGCTGGACTGGGGCTGGTTCTTCCAGCCCCTTAGCTGCAGCACAGCGACCATCCCCAAGATAGAAATGAGCACGGCAGACGAGTGACAGGGAGGTCATTGCATCACAAGCGCAGCATCGCTCTGGGACTGTGTGTCTATAAATACTGCCGGGCCATGGGGACAGGGTCGGGGGGGAGAGACTCCTGCGCTGGGAACCACAGCCAGTAACCACGGCCCCGTCTTTCTGCTCACCTCACAGGCAGCACAGGGCTCTGTTTAGAACTGGGCTTGGGTGGATTTGATTGTCATTGGTAAATGTCAGTAAACATCAATATCCCTGCATGCACCCAAACTCACAACAAAATATTTCCATCAATCATAATAGAAATTTGCAGCTAAGCAAAGTAAGATAAATGTTGCTTGAGACATTATTAGAGGCTGATTTAAGGATATTTACTGTGTATATTTTGACATGTAATGATGACAATTTGTGTATTAATGGTTATAAAGCTTTAACTTTTTGAATCTCAACATCTACTGTCATTAAATATTGCCTGACCCCGCCCCCCCCCAGTAATTTTCTCCAATGGGAAAATTTAAATTGATGAAAATAAAAAATATATATTTAAAATAAACATTGATATGATCCATCAAATTTATAAAAAGTAAAAATGGAATTCTGCCAACTCTATTTATAACCCAGGGCTGGGACCTGCGGGAATCACCTGGGAGCATCATCATCCAGAAACAGACACAGAAGATGTTACAGGGTCAGTCATGTGACTCAGCCACACATCTCAAGTGATGTCCCAGCACCCCCTGCCTGAGCTCCCTGCACTTGTGTTCCCTGCTCTCAGCTCAGTCTGTCGGCTGTCACCAGACACCAGAGACTAGTCCATGGTGGGCTATGTGGTCCAGGTAACTGGGAAGCCGGCACTGAGACCAAGTTTGGAGGATGTAAGACCCAGGAAGTTCTGAGAAGAATGTCTGGCCTGGGATCTGCAGTGAGAATTTCCTGACTTGAGAGGGTAAAGAGGACACCTCTAGATGGATAGTCAGTGAGTTCACTCCTGGCATTATGTGCAAGTAATAAAGTAAGAGTTTGTTAAACAAGCCTGGAGGGGAGGTGTGGTGACTATTTGTTCCTGCCATGGCCTTTGAAAGCCACCTACCGTGTTTATTGTGAGCGTCCCACTCCTGGGGCCAGGAGCCTGGGAATAAGGGAGCAGAGTGAGGGGAGACACAAGTAAAATTTCCCAGCATGAAGCTCAGTAGTGGCAGGATTTACATAAGCCCAAGGCCTAGGAAACCTGAGGTTATGACCGGTGGCTGTGCTGTGCAATGGGCACTGAGACCACCAGAGGGTGAGGGATGGGAAAGGAGCAGCTAGGCCATGAGAGGAGGTGATTCCCTCTTCCTGGAGGTTGAAGATCAAAGGCCTGAGCTCTATAAAGGAACAGGCTGATCTGCCCCGTCTCAGTTCTGGTTCTCAGACAGTTACAAACTGGTAACCTCAGGGAAAACCCAGTGGTGGGCAGGGCCACCGAGAGTGGGTTCGGGCCCCAGTGAAAAAAAAATTTTGGGTCCCCCAGCAAGAGCGGACTGGCTAAACAGGGCTGATGGGGGGGGGGGGGAGAAGCCGGGGAAGCCAGGCCCCGCGCCCACTTCTGGACCACCGGGCCCCGGTAATTTGTACCGGCGTGTGTGTCACCCCTCCCCCCCTTGTCGGCCCTGGTGGTGGGTTTTGAAGGACTGAAACCTACCACAGCCCATGGCTGGAGCTGGAGGTTGATCTATTTAAACTATTGAGCCTGCATGTAGGTTCTGTATTGTTTTAGTATGTTTCCTCTGTAACACTTTCACATTCAGAATAAATGTGCAGGCTTAGAAGGGGCTGTGTGGTAAGGTGACAGCTGAGGAGATGGGAACCGAAGGCACATGCCCTTTGTGGGCCATGACATGGGGAATGCAAGTGCAGTGGAAGGAGGGCTAGCACAGTGGTTTGAGCACCGGTCCCTGGGGTCAGGGAGGGGAGGTGTCACGTTCCCACATGCCCCCCTTTAGCTTGTGGCCCCATTTTGTGTCCCCCCCATGCAGGCAGCGTACCAGTAAGGAATGAATTCTACTTGCACCACTGAGTGAGACTCTACTGAAGGTGAAGGGACAATCAGCTCATTGAATGATTCCACTGCGTTACAAAGAAAGGGCCTGATCCGATAGCTGCCAGTGAGAGCTTGGCCATGGACGTTAGTGGAAGTTCTCACCAGCACAGACCCTCCCTAGTCTCCAGCTTTTGATAATTCTTGTCTAGCGGATGCCAGAAGGACTTTGCAGCATTGGAACGGACGTTATCTCAGTAGCGTCTTGTTAAATTAACTTCCAATTTCCCTCACAAACTCTATCCCTGTCCCTGACCTGATTTACTGATTTTCAGGCCACTCTGACTTTTCACAGGGGTTTAAAGAAGGAGCCAAATTTAACTTTAAGCAGGGACACATCTGTAACTTGAACTCTGGAGAGGCGACCGCCCAGATGCCATTCCCCTCCTGTGTGACCCTGGCTTGGGTCTGAGTGCAATATTAAAACCATAATGTTCAGCATAAGGCCTGTGACAGAACAGCTGGGAGATCAGCATCCCCCTCCCACCAGGGAGCAAGGTCCCCCCGGTCATGAGGCCAGTAGCAGACATGGCTCCGTCTCTTACAGGGTCTGTGGCTTTTCTTTCTCTCTAACCTCGGGGAGCACGTGGCAGATCAGAGAGAGCCTGCGGCTTCTCTGTTCCCTTCTCCCTGCAGATCAGAAGGGGAGAAGTCAGATCAGACAGCCACAGAGACGTCTCTCCCTGACACACTGAGGAGCAGAGACAGACAGACCTTTCATGCTGCCTAATCCCTGAGGGGCTGCTGTGATTCTCACCACTTCTCCCAATGGTCCTGCCGCTGGGCCTCTGTCTGCTCTGTGAGTATGGACACAACTGGCTGGGTTTAGCTTGGCTTTCAGGGAGACTGAGAACAACTAATGAGTCACTAAATTAGGTCTAATCCTGTAGGGTGTGCTGAGCCCCTCCTAAGAGGTATGTTCAGGGTCTGCTTTTTGGCATCTGCAGCTCCACCAATTATCATTGGAACAATTTCACAAGGGTCGTGATGGATTCTCCATTACTGGCAGTTTTTAAATCAACATTGGGTGGTTTTCTAGCAGGTCTGCTCTGTTCAACCAGGCTATTGTGGGGAAGTTCTAGACAATCAGAATGATCCCTTTGGTCTTGGACTCTGTGAATCTAGGAACCGTGTGCGTCCATGGCAGCCCCAGCGAAGGCGCGGGGTTCAGTAGCCTCTAAGTGCTGTCCCACGGAGCACAGCCTTGTATTGCCATCACGGTCAGCAACTGTAAAATGCTTTCAGCTCTTTATTCCAACTCTCCTTTCTGCTGCACGTTGGAATTCAGAGGCAAATGCTGTGAAATATGTTCGTTCGCAGCAGAGTAATACATGAAGCTGAGGTTCAACACTGATCCCCTTTCTGTAATGTCAGGATCAGCTAAGCTGCCAAGTACAAGCCTCAAGTAAAAGAAAATTCCAGCCAAGACATTTTCAGACATCCTAGAATGTATCTAACATTTACTCGTCTGTGAGTCACAGAGCTGTAATTTTAACATCTTATATCACATAAACTTCCAAAAGAAGAAAAAATATTGTAATGTGAACAATTTTATTATTCCACAAATCATACACTGCCAGATAGAATTCTCTTCATTTTAGACTAAAGCTACAATTTCATTGCAAAAAGAGGTTTGTTTGTACATAAAGAAGGCAACCCCCCTGTACAGTCCTAGTGGAGACAAGGTACAGCTACTTGTTATCTCTGTGGAAGTTGGGGAAAGTGCAGACATCTTAGTCTTCCTGGAAGAGCAAGAGTCAGGCTACCTCTTCTATTTAATAACACGAGACTTTAATGCAGGGCCTGGGCAAGTGGAAAAACTGTGAGAGGTTATTTTGGCTTGTGTTAGATAAGAATGGAATGCAGAGTGTAGCAGAAAATTGCTAAGAAAAGTACAATATCAGAAAGGAATATGTATAAACAAAATGCAGTTGTTGATCATTACTGTATGTAGCGAAAGGTATCAAAACTTGCCTTAATTGTTTATCTAACAGAGATCTGCCTCGGGAGGGGAACCCCTGCCCATGAGTACTCTCCCCCTTGCAAGTATCAGGAAAATAAACTGCCTCTGGCTTGTTGCTTCAAACTCAGAGTAAGGACTTGTTTTTCTCTCACACCTCATAATTGCAAGTCAATGTAAACTGTCCCAGCTGGGGCTGACTTTGCAGAGCTGCATTGCGGTAAAAACTCCCAGTGTCTTGTCTCCACCAGGATTTTATGCCAATTTAGCTATCTTCATGTCAAAATACATTAGGGATTGGTCCTGCATTGAGCAGGGGGTTGGACTAGATGACCTCCTGAGGTCCCTGTTCCAACTGCAATATTCTATGATTCTAAGTCACAGCCTAAGGGAAAGGCAGCAAAACAAGGAAGAACTAAACTATAATACGTAGCAGGGTGCAGTGTGTGTGTGTGTATTTACTGTGGGCTGCGTCTGAACTGTACATGGTAACCCTGTTTACACTGGGAAATTTAACCCAAAAGTTCTATAAGTGCATTAACACCATACGAACCCTAGTATAGATAAGACTTCTATGGCAGGAACCGTTTTTATCACTGTTTTAGTTAAACCAAGTTAGCCTCCACAAAGTGATCTTTGTGATACCAGCCTTAGCCAGGGCTGAATATTGCCAGAGTCACTTTAAATGTCTGATTAACCTGATCCTCATTTCAGGAAAAGGAGGAAATATTACAAGCAGTCTGAGGGGGAGGTACTGTGGGCAGAGGGCAGCTAATAAAAACCAAATTAGTTCATTGCACAGTGGTAGAATTGTGAGAATTTATTCTGTGGTTAGGATGATGACTGAGATGATTTATCGGGTGTATTACAATAGCCCCTAGGAGCCCCAGTCATGGCCCAGCACCCCACTGCGTGAGGCGCTGTACAGACCCAGAACAAACAGACTCTCCCTACCCCAGAGAGCTCACAGACAAGTGGGGAAGTCTGAGGAGGGTGAATAAAGGGCTGGGGTTGCTGGTGTGGCTATTGATCTGAGGGGAGAGGTGCAGGTACTTGACTAGGAAGATGGCAGAACTGATGGAGGACAGAACAAATGGGTAGTAAAGGAAACCAGCCTGGGGATGGGATTCCCCCCAGAGACAATGTGTGTGCTCATTGCCATGACGGCAAAAGCTCCAGTTATTTTTAATCTGTGAAGCTCTAATAAGCTCCTAATTGCCCTAGCTGCACTAACAACAGGAATTTACATTTTATTGCACAGGGGCGCTGGCTGCAAGCCAGGAAATCTGCAGCTCTCCCGGTGAGTGTTGGTGTCATGTAACAATGTTTTAATTATAGACCGGAGGGGCCTGATCCTCGGGCACTCTAAGGCCTGTTGATAGCACTTGGGCAGTATAAGGAGGCTAAGAGAGGGTGTAAATTCACACTCACTTTACCAGTGGACAGGGCTTTAGTGTAAATAAGAATTTGGCCCTGTGTGTCCAGGGAGCAGAGGCCTGAGGATCAGGTTTTATGGAGGGCATTTTGGATACCGCCATTGACTGTATAAAAAGCCTGGTGCTGTTTCACTGGGGTAGACTCAATCTGACTTCAGTAGGACCGGAGTCAGACCCACAGGATGAGTGCAAGGGGCCCAAATCCAATGGGAGTGTAAATGGTGGCCCAGTTTACATGGGAGTGGGAAATGGGTAAGAGGTTGTAAGTGGCAAAGCAGTGAAATTTGCACTAGTTTGTGACTGGAGCATGTAGACACACCTAAGCTAATTCAAATAACAACAGCTGTGAAGACACAACAGACCCTGTGCAAAGAGCTGGTGCTTTGCTGATTTACCTCCACTGAGGAGCAGGCCCAAGAGGGATAAAAGCAGAGGAGCCAGTGGGAGCTGACTAGGGGTAAAGCAGGAGGGGGCAGCATCCCCGACCCATGTGGGTGAAATGTGATTGAATTTACAAATCTGGCTGGTGAGAGCAGGGCTGGTGCAAGAATGTTTTGCGCCCTATGTGAAACTTCCACCTTGTGACCTCCCCCGTGCCCCCGCCCTGACGTGCCCCCCACGCGACAGCTCCCCCCTCCGCCCTGAGGTGCCCCCTTTGAGGCAGCTCCTCACCCCCCACCCTCTGCCCTGAGGCACCCCCCTCCGCCCCAGCTCACCCCTGCCCTGCCTCCTCTCCGAGCACGCTGTGGCTGCTTCACTTCTCCCGCCTCCCAGGCTTGAGGAGCCTAACAGCTTAGGCCCCGCAAGCCTGGGAGGCAGGAGAAGTGAAGCAGCCACGGCATGCTCGGGGAGGAGGCAGGGCAAGGGTGAGCTGGGGCAGGGAGTTCCCCTGCGTGCTGCCCCATCCCCCCTTACTTGCTGCAGGCGGCCCTCCCTGCGCTCCCCTACCCCAGCTCCCCACGCCTAAATGCCAGCGGCGACTGGAATGGCCGAAGATCCAGCTGCCGCGGTCGCTGCCAAAGAAAATGGCGCCCCCCCCAAATCCCAGCACCCTAGGCGACCGTCTAGGTCACCTAAATGGTTGCACTGGCCCTGGGTGAGAGAGAGGCCCTTGTTCCCCGTCGTAAAAAGTCCCCGGCTGAGGTGAGCCCGATCCAGGGTGACACACAAGGGCCTGGCTAGTCTCTGCCGTAATTCAAACATCAGCTCCATGAGAGAGGAGCCGTTTCACCAAATAATGTTTCCTCCTCACCTAGGTGACCTCCCTGCCCCAACACTGATCCTGGACAAGGGCTCTGCCCGCCATGGGGACACTGTCATACTGCTGTGCCTCGTCCCTATGGACACCTCGGTGACGCGCATCATCTTCTGTAAGGACGGCAAGGAAATTTCAATGCTGCCCAAGGATGGAAACAAATTTATATACATCTTTGAGTCAGCCCAGCCAGAGTCTCCAGAGAGCACAGGGGAGTATTCCTGCCGCTACCAGCACAAGGATGACAAGAACCAGGAGAAGAATTCTCTCTCCAGTACCCACCGGCACGTGAGTGCACCAGGTAACACACTGAATGAAGCGAGGGCTGCTTAGCACGCATGGGGCAGGTCGCGGGGGCACGGTAGTGTTGTGTATTTGGTTGTCATGGTTTTTGTTGCTATGGCAACTGAGTTAGATTATTATGGGTTAGCTCAAGCGGTTTCAACTGGCTGAGTGAACTCTCTGTATATCTGTAAATAAAATGGAGGTTTTGGTTAGCTGCCTGCTCTCTGGCCTCAAGTGATTGCTTCCTACACCGGCTGCCCCAAGGATTTAACACTGGCGACGAGGGTGGGATCCTGGTGCTGCTCCAGTAACAGAAGGAAGTAGAAATCAAGGTAAAGAACAAACAAACAAAAAAAGCTGCGTGTTTGCACTGACTGTGAAAGTGAAACTAAAAATTATGGCTACTCTGACCAGGCCCCTGGAGCCTTTTGATGAGAATACAGAGCAGTGGCATGTGTATACTGAGCGTTTTGAGCTTTTTGGTATTGCAAATGACATTACAGAAGCGAAGAAGGTGCCAATATTCTTAACTGTTGTAGGGGCTAAAACCTACTCTCTGCTACGCAGCTTACTACACCCTGTTAAGCCTGAGACTAAATCTTACAGTGACATTGTGGAAATCCTGGGGTCTCATTTCTCCCCAAAACCACTGGTAATTGCTGAAAGATATAGGTTCCACAAAAGAGACCAAAAGGAAGATGAAACAGTTGTACAATTTGTAGCCATTTTAAAAAAGCTAGCAGAACACTGTGAATTTAAAGAGATGTTAAATGATGCCCTGCGTGACAGGTTAGTGTGTGGCCTCTGCAGTGAAGCTATACGGAAGCGCCTACTGACAGAGGCTCAGCTTACATTACAGAAGGCTGTTGATATTGCTGTCTCCATGGAACTGGCTACAAGGGAGGCACAATACATCGGTGCATCCCCTAGGGTGCAAAAAGTGTCACAAGAACTGACCCACAAAACGGTGCAGAGTCAAGAATGTTACCGCTGTGGTAAGCTGGGTCACCAGGCATCAGAATGCTGGTGTAAGGACCTGGTGTGTCGACACTGTGGCAAAAAGGGACACATTGAGTATGCCTGTAAACAAAAGAAAAAGAGGCCTGTGGTCTGGCCGACAAAAAGAGGAACCTTGCATACCCTAGAGCAGACCCAGGATGATCAAGGTGACACCTCCTCACAAGAGGAAGTGCCACTGCATGTTTTGTCTTTGGCAGCGGGCTCACATGAATACTGGGTAACCCCTTTATTGGAGGGCAAACCTATACGCATGGAACTAGACACCGGTGCAGCTGTCTCGCTGGTTCCTGAGACTGTGTATAAGGAAAAGCTACAGCATCTTCCGCTTAAGGCAACAAAAACTGTTCTGAAGACGTATGCAGGTGAAGCTGTGCCTATGTTGGGCACTATTGATGTTAAGGTGGAGTTCAATGGACAGGCAGCTAAATTGCCACTGTTTGTGGTGAGAGGTGACTACCCAGCCTTAATGGGTAGGTCTTGGCTTGGGAAGATTCAACTGAACTGGGCAGAAGTGCACCAGATGACTAAAGAAGAAACCAGTCTAACCCCTATTCTAAGGAAACATGCTGCTGTTTTTGGAGATGATTTGGGAAGTATGAAGGGAATCACTGTGACATTGAACATTAAACCTGACAGTCCACCAAAATATCTGAAAGCCCGAACTGTGCCATATGCCATCAGGCCAAAAGTTGAAGCAGACCTGGAGCACCTGGTCACCAATGGAGTCCTAATACCAGTTACCCATAGCTCATGGGCCACTCCTATCGTTCCAATCGTGAAGAAAGATGGCTCTCTCCGGATTTGCGGTGATTTTAAAGTCACTGTCAACCCAGTGTTGTGTGCAGAGCAATACCCGCTTCCCCGCATCGATGACCTCTTCGCAGGCCTGGCTGGGGGACAAAAGTTCAGTAAGATTGATCTGAGTCAAGCATATTTACAGATGCACGTCGATGAAAAGTCCCAAGAGCTGTTGACTATTGTGACTCATAAGGGGCTTTATCGATACTGTCGCCTACCCTTCGGAATAACATCTGCTCCCGCCCTGTTCCAGAGGGCTATGGACCAGATCTTGTGTGGCTTGTCAGGAGTTCAGTGCTATCTGGATGATATCCTGGTCACTGGAAGAAATGAAAAGGATCACTTAAAGAATTTAGAGGCTACCCTACAAAGACTGGAAGAGTATGGCCTACGAGTTCGCAAAGACAAGTGTGAATTCTTCAAGCCCTCTGTTGAATATTTGGGACACATCATTGATTCTGCAGGTCTTCATAAGGCCCCTGCAAAAGTTAAAGCTATTGTGGAGGCTCCCCCACCTCGAAATGTAAGCCAGCTACGCTCATTTCTAGGACTACTGAACTATTATGGAAAGTTCATCTCACAGTTAGCCACACTGCTAAAACCACTTCATGAGCTCCTTGGGCAGAACAAGGCCTGGAAGTGGACTGAAGCCTGTGATGTTGCGTTTAACAAAGCTAAGGATGCATTGCTAAATTCTGAAGTTCTAACGCAATTTGATCCATCCTTACCACTGCAATTGGCCTGCGATGCCTCCCCTTATGGAGTGGGAGCAGTCGTGTCACATATTATGCCTTCAGGAGAAGAGAGACCTATTGCTTTTGCTTCACGCACTCTAAGCAAAGCAGAAACTAACTACGCCCAAATCGAACGTGAGGCATTAGGAATTGTTTTTGGAATTCGGAAGTTTCATCAGTACCTGTTTGGGAAAATTTACTCTTCTCACAGACCATCGACCTCTGACATCAATTTTGGACCCTACACAGGCATTCCCCATTAGCTGCTAGTCGTATGCAACGTTGGGCATTGTTACTTTCAGCACACACATATGAAATCAAATATCGAAATCCACTCTGCACGGCAATGCAGATGGCCTCTCAAGGTTGCCTTTGCCAGTCAAACACCAAGATAGTGCCAACAGGAAATCTTCTACTTTGAACAGGTAGAGAATACACCCATCACTGCTACTCAGATAAAGAAGGCAACTCGCGTTGACCCAGTATTGTCCCACATTATGGACCTGGTGATGCATGGAAAATCTCGACAAACCTCTCCGGTCTCATCCGACCTTGTTCCCTACATGTCCAAGCGGACGGAGTTATCGGTCCAATCTGGTTGTTTGTTGTGGGGGAGACGTGTCATTATTCCACCACCACTGAGATCACAGATGTTAGAACAGCTACATTCCGGTCACTGTGGAATAGTGCGCATGAAGGAAATTGCACGAAGCTATTTTTGGTGGCCTGGACTGGACAGCGCTATTGAAGAGAAGGCAAAAGCTTGTATGTCATGTCAGGGTGTGAGGAATGCACCCCAGTGGGCACCCCTACACCCATGGGACTGGCCTGAAAACCCGTGGCAACGTATTCACGTTGACTTTGCTGGCCCCCTTGAAGGAAGCATGTTCTTGGTGGCAATAGATGCCCATTCTAAATGGCCAGAATTCTCTATAATGCAGTCCACTTCTGCAGAGAGTACTATCCAAAAACTACGAGGACTCTTTAGTCGTTTTGGTCTGCCAGAACAACTTGTGAGCGACAATGGACCGCAGTTCGTTTCTCAGGAGTTTCAAAATTTTATGAAGGCAAATGGGATACACCACATCACGACAGCACCATATCATCCGTCCACCAACGGATTAGCTGAAAGATTTGTGCAGACAATGAAAAACGCTTTGAAATCAGCAAGGGGACAACACTCCATTCAAAAGCGTCTGGATACCTTTTTACTTTCCTACAGAAACACACCTCATGCTACGACCCACGCATCTCCGGCCTTTCTAATGATGGGACGACAGCTGCGCACTTGCTTTGATCTGCTGAAACCTTCTGAACCCCGACAAATTGTGCAACATCAGCAGCAATATCAAGTCATCAGATGGGCACCCAGAGCAAAAGACCGAACCTTTAGCCCGGGACAGCCAGTTTTGGCTCAGAATTATACTTCCAGAGCTAAATGGGTCCCGGCCACAGTCATCACTCAAACAGGACCTGTTTCCTATACAGTCCGGACTGCAGAGAATCTTACCTGGCGGCGACATGTAGATCAGCTGTTGCCAGGTCATGCCAGTCCTCAGGACCCATCTGCAGTTGAGGGGTCTGACTTCACCTCTTCTGATGAGGGACCGAATCACGAGTCACCTGTTTCTGACTGTTCTCCTCCATTACTGCCGGCAGCTGAGATACCCCTTTGCCCAGCACGAGCTGATATCACCTCCTCACCTGTTCGTGCTGCGGACCCTGAGCCCCTAGTGCTTTCGGGTGCAATAACACCAGAAGTTCGCCGTAATCCACCTAGAGACAGAAGGCCTCCTCATCGGCTGGGTCTTTAGCTAGGGCGAACCCACGGTTATGGGGCAAAATAATCCCCAGGGTTTAGCCGGGAATGGAGGCAGTCTACCCTCCTTCTCTAGTCTAGTGTGTGTTTTATTTAGGGGATGTTCTTATTAGGGGGGGAGGAATATGTTGTGTATTTGGTTGTCATGGTTTTTGTTGCTATGGCAACTGAGTTAGATTATTATGGGTTAGCTCAACCGGTTTCAACTGGCTGAGTGAGCTCTCTGTATATCTGTAAATAAAATGGAGGTTTTGGTTAGCTGCCTGCTCTCTGGCCTCAAGTGATTGCTTCCTACACCGGCTTCCCCAAGGATTTAACAGGTAGGAGCAGCCAGTGGCAGCTAGAGTAAAAGTTTCTAAACTTTCACCTCTTGTGCTGAACTTTCTGTGCTCAACTCCATCTCAACGCCCATTAGTTTAATTTAGTTGAGCAAGATTCCATCCACCCTTTTGAAGTTTTATGAAGGTGAAGAACTGGACTGACCTGTTCAAAACTTGGGCAAATCCTTAAATGTGAAATTTGGCAGGTGCATTGTCATTAATGTCTACTCAGGCTTTGCTTGAAGTTCAGAACAGACAGGGGTGAACTAATGCAGTTGTGACCATTTGAAAATCCTCCTGGGGGCATGCACAGCAGGGAATGTTGAAAATTAGAAGCTACTTGTGACTGCTTATCTAAGTTCTGGATACACATTATCCACATCCAGATCTTGCAGTTCTCCTCCAATGAGCCTGATCAAAACACTGGTATTAAAAACCCTGCCATGTTTGCTTGCTACTAGAAAAGGGGAAGTTCCAAATCTGCCTCTGAATGCGGCCGCCCCAGATCGTCTCTCTCATTCATTTTCTTGGGCTGATTTCCTTACAGACAGCATAGTAAAGGGACAGGCACTCAGGGGGACTCATTTCAGAGGTAGTGGATTCTCCATCACATGATGTCTTTAGAACGAGGCTCTTTCTGAATTCTGGGCTCTTCAGCTACAGACGTTATGGACTGGAGATACAGGACTGGTTCCTGTTACACAAAGGTCAGACTAGATGATCAGAACAATCCTTTCTCAGTTTCAATGGCTGTGAATCTATTTATGAGACACAGCAAAATATTATAGTACCAGGATCAGCCAGACCCTAATTGCTTTGAATTCAGTAGAAAGGTTTCCATTGATTTCAGGGAGAGCAGAGCCGCCCCTGTCTGTATTTCTCTCCCCAGTATCACACAGAAGTAATTGAGGTTTTATAATGTGCCGTTCCCTACAGAATCTACCCCACCCCACCCACCTCTGACTTTTGCTTGGATTTTGCATCAATATCCTCTGCTTATTGGGCGTGATTACAGGAGGGTGACCCCCTCAATCGTCGCATGTTCAGTACAGTTCTGCTGCCATTTACTCACACAAGGATAATAACATTTCATTGCCCTGCATTCAAGATTAAAGTGAATTTTAACCCAAAACTGACCCGTTTGGCAAAGAAGGTCCCTCTGCTGACCTCTTAGGCAAAGCAGGTCCGTATGCGAAAATACAGCCTGCTGCTGAGGCCTTTTCACTGAGTTCATAAATAGCCATCAAGGGAGAGCTCATTCAGCACCTGCTGACACATGGGTAGAAATAAAAACACTTTATAGGGAAACTGAGGCACACAGAGAGATGATGATTTACCTAAGGTCTCCCAGACGCAGCAGTGGGATTAAGATCCACATTTCCTGAGTTCAGACCCAGTGCTTTAGCCACAAGGCAATACTGCCTCCCTGGAGCAGCTTGCTGCTTTGCTAATCAAATGTTCCCATGTCACTGTGGGACGCTCCCAGAGACACTCACACATATTTCCCTGGCAGTCGCTGCTATTTCACAACACGGTTCAGGCTGTTTGAGAGGATCTGTGATCACTGTGTGTCTGCCCCACAGAGGGTCCCAGCCCTTCTGGGAATAACACCTCCGGAGGAGAGTCATTGCCCCCAGGTAAATGGATTCTCTCAGTGCGGGTGGATTTCCCTGTAGGGGATGGGGGACCCTGGTCTGAGAATAGAGGAGAGCACCCAGCACTCTCAGTGGCGAGACCATTACCCTGCCATAGGCCTCATCTGCATGGGCAGGGGCTGCGGGGTAAGAATCCATGAGGGGCAATGGGATGTTTCCCAAGGAGATGGCTAAAGACAACTCGTTACCTCGCTGTGAAATGTGACGGCAGCCCAGGTGTCCCAGGGCAACTGGCCCCATGAAGAGTAGGCGAGTCCCACCCCACCCACAGGTGTTTCACTGTCAGTCGCTGCCATTTCACATCTGAGTTCTGGCTGTTTGAGAGGATCTGTAATCGTTGTGTGTCTGCCCAACAGATGGTCCCAACCCTTCTGGACGTGACAGCTCTGGAGCAGAGCCATCGCCCCCAGGTAAACAGATTAACTCAGTCCAGGGGGATTTCCCTGCAAGGAGGGGGGGCCTGGTCGGAGATTAGAGGAGAGCACCCAGCACTCTCAGTGGTGAGACCATTACTCTACCGTAGGCTGCTCCTGCATGGGCAGGGCTGCGGGGTAAGAATCCACGAGGGACAATGGGGTGTTTCACAAGGAGATGGCTAAAGCCAACTCGTTACCTTTCTGTGAAATGTGATGGCAGCCCAGGTGTCCCAGGGCAACTGGCCTCATGACACGGTAACAGGGGCAGCCCCACTTTGTGCTGTTCCCTGGCAGGGAACATTAGCACAGCCCTGGGCCAGGTCAGCCATGTGGCTAAATTAGTCCAGGCCTTGTGATAAGAGAGAAGCATCCAGGGATCCAAAGAAGGGTGGATGGATGGATGTGGGGTGACCCGACACCCCAATCTTATCTGAACCATCTGGATATACAGGCAACTATACTTTCCCCTCGGCCTGAAAAAAAAAAGGGGGTTGCAATTTTTCACACATGCTGTTTGGTCACCCTAGATGTCTGGCCTGGGTTAAAAGGGGCCCATGCAAAGAAGCTGAGTGAGGGCTGAAGTTGGCCTCATTTATCCCATGCAGCCCCGGGAAGGAGAACTGTGGGACTCCTGACTCCAGGAGGGGAACCCCCCCTGAGATGTCAGCTCAGAGCGCAGAAGGAGAGTGTGATATTCCTCTCCTAAGAGGGGAAGGTACAGGCAGTATCCGCAGGCCCCAGGTCTGTTGGAACCCTGAATGAAAGGAGAACCCTGGATGGACTAATTTGATGCACTGCAAGAGATCTAATAAATGAGACCCCCACCAAAGGGGCAGTCATGTGTCCCGACCTTGGAGAAAGGTCTTGTAAGATGCAAGAGGAGCAAGGCACCTGCAGGGCAACGTTGTGCCATGAGAGGGTGAACGGGGACAGTTCCCTGTGCCACAAGGTAAGAGACAGGTCTAACGGAGCGAGGCACCTCATGTCAGCAATCGTGTTATAACCACCAGGTGTGCACCAGGTTTTGGTGGACTGTAAGATGATGTATGGGGGCTTCCCTGTCCTGGATCCATGTCCCATTGGGCTCACCCCCAATCCTGGGTCCCCGGTCTCTGGGGTTCATCCCCCATCCTGGATCCCTTTTTGTTCTCCCTCTGTGTTCTGGATGCTCCCAGCCCCATCTGTGTTCGACCCTGTGCCCTGGACTGATCCCCTTCTTTTCTCTCCGGTCCCGGCTGCACCGATGGTTTTCTAGGACTGGGACTCATTGTGGGACTCGCCGTCACAGCTGGCCTGGCACTGGGGCTGCTGGGGTGTTGTCTGATGAAGACAGGTAGGTGCTGATGGGGTGGAGGATGACCTGGGATGGGTGGCTGTTCCGGGGCATTGCTCTGACACCTTTAATCATAAAGGTTATAATAATGGTCATGCTGGGTCAGACCAACGGTCCATCTAGCCCAACATCCTTTCTTCAGGCAATTAGTGAGTGATCCATCCCCTGTCGTCCAGTCCCAGCTTCAGGCAGTCAGAGACTAGGGACACCCAGAGCATGGGGTTTGTCCCTGACCACATCAGCTAAAAGCCATTGATGGACCTTTCCACCATGAACTTATCTGGGTCTTTCTGAACCCCATTATACATTTTCCCTTCACAACATCTGCTGGCAACAAGTTCCACAGGCTGACTGTGCGTCAGGTGAAGTTTTTTTTGTTATAAGGCTGCTGCCTATTTAATTTCATTGGGTCCCCTGGATCTTGTGTTGTGTGAAGAAGTAACTAACACTTCCTTGTTCAGTTTCTCCACATCAGTTACGATTTCATAGACCGCTATCATATCCCTTATTAGTCGTCTCTTTTCCAAGCTGAAAAGTCCCAAACTTTTTAATCTTTCCTTGTACACAAGCTATTCCGCACCTTTAATCATTTTTATTGCCCTTCTCTGTACCTTTTCCAATTCTAATATATTTTTTGTGACATAGAGCAACCAGAACTGCACACAGTATTCCAGGTGTGGGTGTGCCATGGATTTATATAGTGGCATTATACTATTTTGTGTCTTATTATCTATCCCTTTCCTAATGGTTCCCAACATTCTGTTTGCTTTTTTCACTGCTGCTGCACACTGAGCAGATGTTTTCAGAGAACTATCCACTGTGACTCCCAGATCTCTTTCTTGAGAGGTAACAGCTAATTTAAATCCCAGTCCAATGGCAGTGAATGGCACGTTTCCTGTTGTAACCCTGCTGAGGCACGGGGAGCAGAACTGACTGGTCTGAGATCGCCCAGCACTGAGGTCTCTGGGCATCTGTCCTCTGCACTAACCACTGACCTGTGCTGCCTCCATGGATTTGCGGCTGCATGGCTCTGTGGGTAGCTAGACCCTACAGACCAGCGGGGAGGTGCAGCACATCGGGGGCAGAGGTGCAGACTGACAGGCTGGCTCTGGCTTGGCAGTCACCCCAGGCCGTGACGTGCGCTGAGCTTCCCTAACACGATTTTCTTTCTCTCAGCAGTTCTGTCGCACTGCAGGACTCACAGGTAGGAGGGAACCTCACCCTGATCCCTTCAGGGTCTGCTCCCCATGTGATGCCCAGGTCTGGGAGGGGGGCTCATTGCTGCCCTGCCTGGGTCTCTGTTCTGGGGAGCTGACCTGGGCCATACCCCCCCGCTACCCACAATGCAAATGCTCCTGGAGTTTTGAGGGGCCTGACCCTTGTCTGGGAGCTTCGTCTCCCCCCGCCATAGTGATGGCGATGGTGCTTCTGTCCTCCTGCTGCCATGGCTAATGGCAACAGGGCCCTGCCTCTGGTGCCAGGTGCTTCATATGGGACTAACACAGCTCTTGTTCCACACAGGGATCCCAGCCCAGACCGGAGCAGCCCAGCCACTGAAGATCAGATACAGTGTAAGAGCCTGTTGTTCTGGTACCACCCTGGGAGAGAACTTGGCCGTTTGTCCATCTGTTGGCTGGCGTCAGAGTCCTGGGTGTTGGGGCCAGAAGGGGCCCTGGGTAGTTAGGCCAGAGAGTCCTGCCCTGATGGGGACTGTTCTCCCTGCTGCCCCAGCTTCTGCCCAGATCAATGATGGGGTGATGGGAGCCCCTGGCCATGAGCAGGGGCAGGACTGGTGGGAGCCCTGGCAGCTCCTGCTGGAAGCTGCAAAGTGGGTGCAGGGGCCTGGACAGACACCTCGCTGTATGGGGAGAAAGGAGACACACACCAGGAACTACCAGAGTATTGCTCCTTATCAGTGGGCACCCACCGTCCATGGGGCCAGTCAGCCCATTAGGGTTCACACTGGCCAGGCAGTGCCCGGCGCTGTCTCTCTACAGTGGGCCCAGCTGGGGTCAGGGCTGGGTCTGTGTCCCTGGAGGATGTGGGTTGGGGTCTCTCCAGGGTGTGGGGAGCCTGGTGAGGATGCACTGACCTTGGTTCTTTCCCCCAGATGCCGAGGTCACCAGAGTCGGAACTGTCCAGGTGAGTTGCTGTGCCGGTGCCCGCAGGGCAGACATGGCCCAGGGAGCCAGGTTTGGGCAGAAAGTTCCCATGCAAACAAGCACCAGGAACTATGGCTAGACCCAGGAAAATCCTTGGGCTGATCCCAGGGCCAACACCTCTGGCCTAGCCAGGAGTGAGGTTCACCGAGGGGTGATCCCAGCCCTGGGAGATAAATAGTGACCGTCCTGGCATGAAGAGAGAATCATACAATCATAGAGAAAGGGGTAAACAGTGAGGTGGCAATCTGGAGAAAGGGGTAATCAGTGAGGTGTCAAAGTTTGCAGATGATACTAAACTACTCAAGATAGTTAAGACCAAAGCAGATTGTGAAGAACTTAAAAAAGAGCTCACAAAACTAAGTGACTGGGCAACAAAATGGCAAATGAAATTTAATGTGGATAAATGTAAAGTAATGCACATTGGAAAAAATAACCCCAACTATACATACAATGTGATGGGGGCTAATTTAGCTACAACGAGTCAGGAAAAAGATCTTGGAATCATCGTGGATAGTTCCCTGAAGATATCCACGCACTGTGCAGAGGCGCTCAAAAAAGCAAACATAATGTTAGGAATCATTAAAAAAGGGATAGAGAATAAGACTGAGAATATATTATTGCCCTTATATAAACCCATGGTACGCCCACATCTCGAATACTGTGTACAGATGTGGTCTCCTCACCTCAGAAAAGATATTCTAGCACTAGAAAAGGTTCAGAAAAGGGCAACTAAAATCATTAGGGGTTTGGACAGGGTCCCATATGAGGAAAGATTAAAGAGACTAGAACTCTTCAGCTTGGAAAAGGGGAGACTAAGGGGGGTGTAGCAGGGTGGACCCTGCTCCTGCCCGGAGGGGTTTAAAAGCGGCCTGGCAGGGCTTGAGAGCTGCGGCTCTAAAAGCTGGGCTGATTGGGGAAGTGGCTGCAGCTGGGCCACACCCCAATCAGGCCACAGCTGGCCCCTATAAAAGGCTGGAGGCCAGAAACCCAGACAGTCTTCCTCTGCCTGAAGAGGAAGAAGGGCCTGGCTGCAGGGGCTAAAGGCAAGGTACCTAGGGTGAAGCAGGGCTGGGGAAAGGCTGAGGCGCTGGGGAGCTCCAGCCTAGAAAGCCCCAGGCTGCGGCCTAGCGAAGGGCTAACAGGTACTGGGGGTTGCAGAGGGCAGCCCAGGGGTAGGCCAAGGCAGCAGGTCCAAACCCCTTTGCCTGTGATGAGTAGGCTGATGCTGCAGTCTGCCCCAGAGTGTGGGGCTAGAGAATGACTGGCAGTAGCCAATACTGAGGCAGGGTGGGGGTTCCCCAAGAAGAGGAGACTCTAAGAGAAAAGGGGTTACTGCCAGGGGGCAGCACCCCCATGTAAAAGGGCACTGGGTCCAGGGAGGGACACAGGGGGCCTGAGGACAGGAAGATCACCAGCCTGCAGAGGGCGCTCCAGTGCTGGAACAGAGCTAATTCCCGGAGTCCCCAGCAGGAGGCGCCGTAGGGGTGAGTCCGACCCGTCTACAGGGGGATATGATAGAGGTATACAAAATCATGAGTGATGTTGAGAAAGTGGATAAGGAAAAGTTATTTACTTATTCCCATAAGTCAAGAAGTAGGGGGTCACCAAATGAAATTAATAGGCAGCATGTTTAAAACAAATAAAAGGAAGTTCTTCTTCACGCAGCGCACAGTCAACTTGTGGAACTCCTTACCTGAGGAGGTGTGAAGGCTAGGACTATAACAGCGTTCAAAAGAGAACTGGATAAATTCATGGTGGCTAAGTCCATAAATGGCTATTAGCCAGGATGGGTAAAGAATGGTGTCTCTAGCCTCTGTTTGTCAGAGGATGGAGATGGATGGCAGGAGAGAGATCACTTGATCATTGCCTGTTAGGTTCACTCCCTCTGGGGCACCTGGCATTGGCCACTGTCGATAGACAGATACTGGGCTAGATGGACCTTTGGTCTGACCCGGTATGGCCATTCTTATGTTAGAAGATTAGTGTTGGAAGAGACCTCAGGAGGTCATATAGTCCAACCCCCTGCTCAATGCAAGACAAACTCCAACTAAATCATTCCAGCCAGAGCTTTGTCAAGCTGGGCCTTAGAAACCTCTAAGGATGGAGATTCCACCACCTCCCTAGATAATCCATTCCAGTGCTTCACCACCCTCCTAGTGAAATAGTTTTTCCTAATATCCAGCCTAGACCTCCCAGACTGCAACTTGACGCTATTGCTCCTTGTTCTGTCATCTGCCACCTGTGAGAGCAGCCAAGCTCCATCCTCTTTGGACCCTGCCCCACTTCAGGTAGTTAAATATATAGAGATATACCTATCTCATAGAGCTGGAAGGGGCCCCTAAGGGTCATTGGGTCCAGCCCCCTGCCTACACTAGCACCAATTTTTTGCCCCAGATACCTAAGTGGCCCCCTTAAGAATTGAACTCACAACCCCAGATTTAGCAGGCCACTGCTCAAATCACTGAGCTATCCCTATCAAATCCTGCTTATTGCTGCTCTGCTGCAGACTAAATAATCCCAGTTCCCTCAGTCTCTCCTCATAAATCATGTCCTCCAGCCCACTAATCATTGCCATTGCCCTCCGCGGGAGTCTTTCCAATTTTTCCTGCAACCCTTCTGCCCCTCTGAGTTGGCAGAAACAAGGGCCAGGCTCAGTATCCAGGGGTTCCATTTCAATAACACAATGCAAAACCAGCTCGAGCCCCCACCCGGTGACTTGGGACAATTATATACCACCCCCCCACAGGCACCTCTACAAGGCAATACTTCCCCTCTTGCAAGCACAGAGTCTGAGTATAGCAAAATCCTTTTAATAAAGGAGGGAAACAATGCAGCATTACGTTGGGGAAACACCACAAACAGGATTCATAACATAAACCATGAGCAAAAGACCCACCAAGTAAGTTTTGGCAATGTCCTTTTCCCCTTAGGGGTCTTAAGTCCAATCACCCCAAAGTCCAATAACCTAAAAGTCTCTGTCCCTGGTAAGTGCCACCCCAGAGTTCAAAAGTTTATCTGCAGAGTTTTACCCCGCCAGCCTGGGTGGAAATTGTGGGGGGGCATACAGGGTGTTAAGGGGCACCTTACGTTGGCCGGGGCCGACTGCCACGCCTCTCCATGGAGTTCTGCTGCAGCCTTCACCAAGACCAGCTCCACTCCTCCAGCTAACCCACAAACCACTCTGCTCCACTCACTGTTCTGTGGGCTGCTCCAACCGTGGTGCAAACCGCTCTGCTCTGCCAGCTGCTTAGCAATAGATCTTCAGGCTCCCCCACTAGTTAACACAGCACTCAGCTCAGTAAATTTAGCTCTTTTAGTGATTTCAGCTTGTAGTAGAGGAGCCCCAGTGCTGGTGCACCATTGGCCAAAAGTGAATTCAACTCAGCAGCCTCTAGATAGACTCCTAATAGAATCAAAATTAGCTCTGTTCTTCACCAATGGAGAGAGAAGAAGATGCAATTGGTGTTCCAGGTCCTCAAAAGGGGGCCTATACTACCAGAACCACATACCAGTCCCCACCTTCTCTCTCTATTCACTGGGTTTTGGAACCCATGTCCCTTGTCTAGCAAGTGCTCCATCGTTGATGGTGAGACCTTCTGTCATAAAACAATTTCATAGTCCTTCATTCACATAATCAGGGTAACAACACGTTATTCCTCCTGCCCCAATAACAGAGAAACTGGGGATCCCACAGCTGTCAAAACGACCATTTCAGGCTGCTGCGGACTTGTGCTAGGCAGGGTGAGTGTGCCTATGCAAACGAGATCAGCCCCTGAAATTCTTTTCCACACTCACCATAATTCACCACCAGATGTCAGAGGAGAGCTCATCCTGACTCTGCTTACATCCCACATCCTTTCTGTAGTGGAGGGCCCTAAACTGGACATAATACTCCAGATATGGCCTCACCAGTGCCGAATAAAGGGGAATAATCACTTCCCTTGACATGCTGGCCATGCTCCTACTAATGCCGCCCAATATGCAGTTAGCCTTCTGGGCAACAAGGGCACACTGCTGACTCATATCCAGCTTCTCATTCACTGGAATCCCCAGGTTCTTATCTACAGAACTGCTGCTTAGCCAGTCTGTCCCCAGTCTGTAGCAGTGCATGGGATTCTTCCATCCTAAATGCAGCATTCTGCACTTCTCCTTGTTGAACCTCATCAGATTTCTTTTGGCCCAATCCTCCAATTTCTCTAGCTCACTCTGGACACTATCTCTACCCTCCAGCATATCTGCCTCTCCCGCCAGATTAGTGTCAGCCACAAACTTGCTGAGGGTGCAATTCATCCCATCATCCAGATCAGTAATAAAGATGTTGAACAAAATGAGCCCCAGGAGCATATCAAAAGCTTTATTAAAGTCAAGATAGCTCATGTCCACTGCTTCCCTCATATCCCCAGAGCCAGTTATCTCTTCATAGAAGTCAATCAGGTAGGTCGGGCATGACTTGCCCTTGGTGAAAGAAAGAATTTAAGAGTCTGGACTTAATTCTCCAGCCAGTTTCATGTCACTGAGTCTCCACTTGAGTCAATGAGGCCAGATCCCCCTCTGATGTAAATTGGTGTCACTCTATTGGTGTCAATGGGCCAGATCTCCATTTGGTGTAAATCAGCTGAAGCTCCATTCAAGCCAATGAACCAAATCACCAGCATGTATAAATTGGCCTCACTCCTGTGACCGCAATGGAGCGACAGTGATTTACACCAGCTGGGGATCTGACCCCACAAATGCAATAGAAGAAAGGAAAAGGTTTGTCTGTGGGTCTGTGATTACGTTCGACTCAGCTTGGAGAGTTTCCCTGACTTACCCTCGGATTGTCTCATCCCTGGAAGCCACAGCTGAGGGGAGCCCTCGATTGTATGGGGGACTCCAAGTGCCTGCGCCATCCCATTGATAGGACTGTAGCACGTGGTTAAAGTTAAGGCCTGTACTCCAGCACCCTCCTGAGCATGGCACTCCCCTACCCTGGCTCCAAGATTTAGGTTGGATGTTAGGAAAAACTTTTTCATTAGGAGGGTGGTGAAGCACTGGAATGGGTTACCCAGGGACGTGGTGGAATCTCCTTCCTTAGAGGTTTTTAAGGTCAGGCTTGACAAAGCCCTGGCTGGGATGATTTAGTTGGGGATTGGTCCTGCTTTGAGCAGGGGGTTGGACTAGATGACCTCCTGAGGTCCCTTCCAACCCTGAGATTCTATGATTAAGGAGAGGCTGTTCCTCCCTCTCCCCTCTCACCATGTCCAGGGGCCCTGGTCAGGGCTCCCGCCCTGGTGCTCCCCGATAGACTAATTCAGACTGGGAATAGGGTGTAAACCTTTAACAGGGAGAACGATTAACCACTGGGACCATTCCCCAGGGGCTTTGGGGGATTCTCCATCCCTGACAGTTTATACCTCAGGATTGGACATGTGTCTAACAGATTGAGGAGTTATTATGGGGACGTCTCCAGCTGGCGTCACACAGGGTGTCAGATGAGGAGATCACAATGGTCCCTTCTGCCCTTGGAATTCATGAATCCAGTATTCCTGGCCAGCCTGTCTGTGGGGGGGTGTTTCCCAGCCAGGTCACCAGGACTCTCACTCTGTCCGTGTTGTATTGATGTCCCAGCAGCACGGGGTGGACAGGAACATGGCAGTGACGTACGCGGTGGTGGGACAGGGTGGCTCTCGAGTTCAGGACACCCGGACGACTCCATAGCTCTGGGTAAGTGTGACGCTCTGTGAATGGGGCCACGTGGGATGGGGGTTGTTCTCCGCACAAAGCCACTGCAGGGACTGGTCAGTGGGGAAAGGATCCAACCCACCCTCCCTGCCACCTCAGAGCTTCCATCTCCCCACTTGATACCAAGGGTGCGATCTGTGCTGGGACCCCTCACCAGCACCCCCCTGCCAGGCCCCATGGCTCACTCACCTACAGCCTGAGTCGCTGCCCTTCCCCAACTGCCCAGTTACCCGTGTGTGTGTGTGGGGGGGGGGAGAGAGAGAGAGAGAGAGAGAGAGAGATAACCTAGGGCACTCAGTGCTGTCACCCTGGGAAGGGGGGAGAGGCAGCTGCATGAGAGCCAGTCAATGGGATTCCCTGTCACTTCCCCACAGGATTCCCAGTGCCCCACAAGCCTGCATGAGCCCCACACTTACTGCCAGCCTGAGTGGAGCCCTGGGAAGGAGATGGTGATGGAGCCTGTTAACCAGCCAGCGAGAAGCAGCGTTTGAGCCAGTCGATGGCACAGGGGAAGCTCAGACACTACGTGGGCAGCGGAAGCCGGGTGTGGCCGAGGCCAGGCTTCACATCACAGCCTGTTGTTATAGTTATGGCAGAACCTTCCTGGCCAAAGATCCCACTCTGGAGGCCTGCTCATAAAATCTCCTTGGTGACTGTGCATGCAGAGCGACAGGCAGAGTGACAGGCAGCCACAAGCCATTTCTACAGGCAGCTGCCTGACGTGCACACCTGGTCGTGGGAAATGCAAATGCAGGGTCTCAAATGAGTTCAGAATGTGGCCCCAAATGGCTTCTGCATTTACTGAATATCCAGGACGCAGATGCTGAGCTAAATCTCTCTGGTGCTGGCCTCACAGTGGGGGTGGGGAGAGGGGCAGCGCGGGGATGCCTGCGTGGGAGTAGCTGTGCCAGCAACCTGCTATAATGCTGCAATGGGGGGATGTGCTGGGGTTTGCGCTGAGCCTCTGATGTGCAGAGTGAACAGGGGGGCAGATTTTTTTAAGGTATTGAAGTGACTAACTCCCATGGAAGTCACTGAGAGTTAGGTCCTAAGTTTCTTTAAACACCTCTCCCAAGGTGTCTGGCAGGCTCGGTCTCAGCTGGCTCCTGTGCAGCTAATAAAGTGCTTTGCCTTTTCTCTGCCCAACCTGCCTCCTGAGAGCATCGTTAAGTGTTAACTAGTGCCAGGTGTTACGGTGAAACATACATGGAACAATTACTTCTCTGGGTTCACTGGTGACCTGGGGAAACTTCGTAGTGACACAGGTTTGGTTCAAGCAGCGTTTTCTCACCCCCACAGGGGCCACAGAGATACCCAGATGCAGAGAATCATGAACATCATAGATCGAGGGGGACAGGGATGTGAGAATAAATTCTTTAAGCCCTGATCTCTCTCTCTCTCTCTCTCTCTCTCTCTCTCTCTCTCTCTCTCTCTCTCTCACACACACACACACACACACACACACACACACACACACACACACACACACACACACACACACACACACACACACACACACACAGTTTAATTAGTACAGAGTTGTGGCTGCCCCGGGGTATCTCACGCCCGCCCAGAACGCTGAGACCAGCCAAACTCACATGTCTGAAAATCAGAACATTCCAAGTTCAGGTAATTCACACTCAGGCTTCCTAAACCGAGGACAGGCCCACGCAACCTTTACTCTGCTCTTGTTGATTGATGTCCCAGTACACCCAGGCTCTGCCTTTGCACTGTAGCAAGCAGGAGCTACGGGCATCCACCCTCTGCTCACAGACCGAACCTGTGCCTCCCTAAGAACTCTGCCTCTGCTACATTTACACCCCTTCCACCAGGCACTCACTCCTACGCGCACAACGCCATTTAATTCACAACTTTCCCTTGCCCTTCAGCAAACCCACAGAGCATCCCCACCCCCACCTTCCTGCTGACAGTCTCCGTGCTGAGAATACCCCCGAGCCCTACGACTGGCACAGCCTGCACAAGGCAGCACTGCACAGGGAAAACTGGGTCTCTCAAGTACAAACACTTCTTAGGCCTTTGCTCACCACCCCTCCCCCAGGACTTGGAGCCCATCACAGCCCTGCCACGCTTCTCAGACAAACCCCTCCACCATTCACACAGCCGCACCTGGCACAGGGAATGCAGCTGGAATACAGGCCAATGATTCTTAGTGGCTGCCGCTGGCCCCCAGGAAGCAGAGGTGAGGTGCATGGGTGTTTACCTTAACTCTGCATTTCCTGGGGCTCACAATCTGAGCTTTGCTGGACTCGATGCCCTGGCAGGGCAGGAGCTATCGCTGGGCACCTGAACTCTGTGTTACCAAATCCAGAAGCAGTGATCACGAGTGTGTCCTCCCCTGTTCTGTGCCGCTAAAGCAGTTTCTCTACAGACAACGCCAGAGCAGGTGTTGTGTTCCCCTATCATGGAGAAGAATTCCTGCTACAGTCAGCTACTGACTGGGGGAACTGGAGCAAGTGGCTTCATGTCCTTGCGCCTGGTGAAATGGTAATAATTCTCCCCCCTGCCAAGGGTGCCGGGAGGGTGAAATCCAGGTATGATTGGGACCAGCTGAGATGCTACAGTGGTGATGGCACTAGCTAAACACAGCCAAGACAGAATGCTGTCTCCTCATCCCAGAGAGAAAAGCAGCCTCAGTTGGGCACCCGGGCAAGCCAGGGCCTGCTGTCACTAAGCCATAGAACTGACAAGCCTGACAGATAAATAATGTGGTGAATTCATGTTACTGGGGCTGGAGCTGTGGGAAGTTAAACCTGGATTTCGGCACAAGATGGCGATTTAACATGTGAGGACTCTGGAAAGGTCTATTCGGTTACTAGGAGATGACATGGCACATTCATGGCAGTTCCAGCAGGTGGGGAGGACAGTGGGAAGAGAGAGCTGAGGGTTGATGGCTAGAGGTGGGGTTTTCCTGGAGCCTGGCTGAAGGTGCCAGGAATGGATACTCAAGACACCAGAGACTAGTCCATGGCGAGCTATATGGTGGCATTGAGACCAAGTTCAGAGCATGCAAGACCCAGGAGCTTCTGAGAAGAATGTCTGGCCTGGATCTGCAGTGAGACTTTCCTGACTTGAGAGGGTAAAGAGGACACCTCTAGATGGACAGTCAGTGAGTTGACTCCTGGCTTTACGTGCAAGTAATAAAGTAAGGGTTCGTTAAACAAGACTGGAGGGGAGCTGTGGTGACTATTTGTTCCTGCTGTGGCCTTTGAAAACCACCTACCATGTTTATTGTGAGCATCTAACTCCAGGGGTCAGGGGCCTGGGAATAAGGGAGCAGAGTGAGGGGAGACACAAGTTAAATTTCCCAGCATGAAGCTCAGTAGTGGCAAGATTTACGTAAGCCCAAGGCCTAGGAAACCAGAGGTTATGACCGGTGGCTGTGCTGTGCAATGGGCACTGGGACCACCAGAGGGTGAGGGATGGGAAAGGGGCAGCTAGGCCATGAAATGAAGTGATTCCCTCTTCCTGGAGGTTGAAGATCAAAGGCCTGAGCTCTATAGAGGAACAGGTTGATCTGCCCCGTCTGGGTTCTAGTTCTCAGACAGTTACAAACTGGTAACCTCAGGGAAAACCCAATGCTGGGTTTTGAAGAACTAAAACCTACCACAACTGGAGCTGGGGGTTGATCTATTTAAACTATTGAGCCTGCATGTAGGTTCCGTATTGTTTTAATATGTTTTCTCTGTAATACTTTCACCTTCAGAATAAATGTGCAGGTTTAGAAGGGGCTGTGTGGTAACTGCTGGCAATACATGGGTCACAGCCCGCAGAGAGAAAGCAAAGTGCAGACCCTGGCCTTTTAGCCCCAGTTTGGCTTAATGAGGATAGCACAGTGTTAGGCAGGGAACTGTGCAGCCTGGAAAAAACCCAGTCAAGCGGGAGAGACACACAGGTCTCTGCCCAAGACGGGAACCTAGAGCAGATGCCATTTGTGGGCCATGATGGGGGGAACACAAATGCATTTGCCCTGACCTATGTTATCATAACTGTATATTGGTAAGGAAAGAGATCTGAGAGCTCTCTTCTTCCTAGGCCACTCAGTTCATTTCACATAAGAGCTTTAAACCTGTATACAAGCTGCTGGAGAGGACTTCTAAACACAAGGGTATATGGAGAAATCCTTGGTGCTATGCCAGTAAGAAATGCTGCCCAGGGCCTGGTATTTAATCACAAGTGAAAGAAGGAGCAGAACAGCCAGCAGCTCCTCCTGCATGGCTGTACTGCCCCCAGCCCTGCCCCCAACCCATCCACGCAGCCATGTCTGCTGAGTCCTGTCCGGGATCTGTACAGCAGCCTTGTTGGAAGACAGGGCTGGGGGCGGAACAGCCACACTGGAGGAGCTGCCAGCATGGGGCCACCCAGTGACTCCCATTCTGCTCCTTTCCCTGCAGCGGGAGGAGAACAGAGCCCCCCGCAGGTAATGTGGGCTGGATCGTGGGGAGGGGACAGGGAGAGCACGGTGGTGGACCAAGGCTGGGGACAAGGTGGGGAGATGCCACATGGGGAGGTCACGTGGCCCCCTTTACCTTGTGCCCCACCTTTGTGTCCTTCCCATGACGGCAGCGTACCGGTAAGGAATGAATTCTACTTGCACCACAGAGTGAGACTCTACTGAAGGTGAAGGGACAATCAGCACATTGAACGATTCCACTGAGTTACAAAGAAAGACAGCTGCCAGTGAGAACTTGGCCGTGGACGTCAGTTGAAGTTCTCACCAGCACAGATCCTCCCTAGTCGCCAGATTTTGACAATTCTTGTCTAGCAGATGTTAGAGGGACTTTGCAATGTTGGAATGGATGTTATCTCAGTAACCACAATGTTCAGTCATAAGGCCGCATAAGGCCTGTCACAGACCAGCTGTGAGAGCAGCATCCCTCTCCTGTCAGGGAGCGAAGTCTCCCCGGTTGTGAGGCCAGTAGCAGACACGGCTCCGTCTCTTACAGGGTCTGTGGCTTTTCTTCTCTCTAACCTCGGGGAGCACGTGGCAGATCAGAGAGAGCATGCGGCTTCTCTGTTCCCTTCTCCCTGCAGATCAGAAGAGGAGAAGTCAGATCAGACAGCCACAGAGACGTCTCTCCCTGACACACTGAGGAGCAGAGAAAGACAGACCTTCCCTGCTGCCAAATCCCTGAGGGGCTGCTGCGATTCTCACCACTTCTCCCAATGGTCCTCCCACTGGGTCTCTGCCTGCTCTGTGAGTATGGACACAACTGCCTAGGTTTAGCTTGGCTTTCAGGGAGACTGAGAACAGGATTAGACCTTAATTAGGTCTAATCCTGTAGGGTTTGCTGAGCACCTCCTAGGAGGTACGCTCAGGGTCTGCTTTCTAGGCATCCGCAGCTCCACCAGTTACACTGGAACAATTTCACAAGGGTCGTGGTGGATTCTCCATCACTGGCAGTGTTTATACCAACATTGGATGGTTTTCTAGCAGATCTGCTCCGTTCAACCAGGACTATTGTGGGGAAGTTCTAGACAATCACAATGGTCCCTTTGGTCTTGGACTCTGTGAATCTAGGAACCGTGTGCGTCCAGGCCAGCCCCTGAAAAGGCACAGTGTTCAGTAACCTCTAAGCGCTGTCTCATATCGCACAGCCTTGTATTGCCTTCACGGTTAGCAACTGTAAACTGCTTTCAACTTTTTATTCCAACTCTCATTTCTGCTGCACATTTGACTCTGATCAAATGCTGTGAAATATGTTCTGTTTCCATCAGGGTAATCCAAGAAGCTGAGCTTCACACTGATCCAGCAAGACAGCAGGATTTATGCAGGATTTACATTTTTATATTAACTTAGAGTTTTTCACTCTGTGCATGGGTCTGTACTGGACTCTCCTAGAAAACCTGAGAATGCAGCTCAATGACAAATTTGCTGCCAACTGAATTTCTACTTTTGATCATTCTTTGAATGTTACTTCCTTCAATAATCTTCCATGCACGTATCACCTCAAATCACCCTTTCTGTAATGTCAGGATCAGTTAAGCTGCCAAGTACAAGCCTCAAGGAAAAGAAAATTTCAACCAAGACATTTTCAGACATCCTAGAATGTATCTAACATTAACTCGTCTATGAGTCACAGAGCTGTAATTTTAAGATCTAATATCACATAAAGTTCCAAAAGAAGAAAAATTATTGTACTGTGAACAATCTTTATTTGTCCACCAATCATACATTGCCAGACAGAATTCCCTTCATTTTAGACTAAAACTAAATTTTTACTGCAAAAAGAGGTTTGTTTGTACATCAAGAAGGCAACCCCCCCTGTACAGTCCTAGTGGAGACAAGGCACAGCTAGTTGTTACTTCAACGTAGCAAGACAATGTAAACTCTAATCCCCCGAGCTGGGGTTGACCTTGCAGAGCTGCATTGCGGTAAAAAATCCCAGTGTCTTGTGTCCACCAGGAATTTAAGCCAACTTAGCTATCTTCATGTCAAAGTACATTGTTTTCAGTGAAGACACGGCCTAAGAGAAAGACAGCAAAGCAAGAAAGAATTAAAGTATAATATCCAGGAGGGTGCACAATATATGTGTGTGTGTGTGTGTGTGTGTGTGTTTTTACTGTGGGCTGTGTCTGAACTGTACATGGTAACTGTGGATACACTAGGACATTTAATCTAGAAGTCCTATAAGTGCATTAATGCCATATGAACCCTAGTATAGATAAGACTTCTGTGGCAGGAACTGTTTTTATTGCTGTTTTAGTTAAATGAAGTTAGCCTCCACAAAGTGGTGATCGATATGGCCCCAGTCGTAGCACCCATGTCCATACTAGTGCTAACATCTATTCAGCTGAACAGGGGCTGGTACCGGTCAGATTTTTTTCTCAGTTTCCTCAGAGTAGGCAAGAGCAGAGCAGACCCTAAGGAATTTAGAACTGCAGAATGCAGCAAACAAACTCTGCAGTTACACAGCAACAACCATCCAGAAGAGCTGCAATGGGACGCGCTGAACTGCTCACCCCAATTATCTTTGTGATACCAGCCTCAGCCCGGTCTCTGACCTGGGACTGAGTTTTGCCAGAGTCACTTTAAATGCTTGATCCCCATTTCAAGAGAAGGAGGAGAGGGGTTGTCTGGAACAGTACAAGCAGCCTGAGAGGGAGGTACTGTGGGCAGAGGGCAACTAATAAAAACCAAATGAGTTTATTGCACGGTGGCAGAATTGTAGGAATTTATTCTCTGGTTAGGATGTTGACTGAGCTGATTTATTGGGTGTATTACAATAGCCCCTAGGAGCCCCAGTCATGGCCCAGCTCCCCACTGCATGAGGTGTTGTACAAACCCAGAACAAACAGACTCTCCCTACCCCAGAGAGCTCACAGACAAGTGGGAAAGTCTGAGGAGGGTGAATAAAGGGCTGGGGTTGCTGGTGTGACTATTGATCCGAGGGGAGAAGTGCAGGTGCTTGACTAGGAAGATGGCAGAACTGATGGAGGACAGAACAAATGGGTAGTAGAGGAAACCAGCCTGGGGACGGGATTCCCCCCAGAGGTGCCCGGCAGCTGTGGCAAAAGCTCCATTTATTTTAAATTTGTGTAGCTCTGATAAGCTCCCAACTGACCTGGCTGCACTAACGACGGGAATTTATATTTTATTGCACAGGGGCGCTGGCTGCAAGCCAGGAAATCTGCAGCTCTCCCGGTGAGTGTTGGTGCCATGTAACAATGTTAATTATAGACCAGAGGGGCCTGATCCTCGGGCACTCTAACTCCTGTTGATAGCACTTGGGCAGTGTAAGGAGACTAACAGAGGGTGTAAATTCACACTCACTTTACCAGTGGACGGGGCTTTAGTGTAAATGAGAATCAGGCCCTGTGTGTCCAGCGGGTGGAGCAGAGGCCTGAGGATCAGGTGTTATGTGGGACATTTTGGATACCATCATTGACTGTATAAAAAGCCTGGCGCTGTTTCACTGGGCCAGACTCAGTCTGACTTCAGTGGGACCAGAGTCAGACTAGGGTGACCAGATGTCCTGATTTTATATGGACAGTCTCGATTTTTGGGTCTTTTTCATATATAGGTTCCTATTACCCCCCCCCACCCCCGTCCCAATTTTTCACATTTGCTGTCTGGTCATCTTAAGTCAGACCCACAGGATGAGTGCAAGGGGCCCAAATCCAATGGGAATTTAAATGGTGGCCCAGTTTACATGGGAGTGGAGGTAATGGGTAAGAGGTTGTAAGTGGCAATGTAGTGGAATTTGCACCAGTTTGTGACTGGAGCACGTAGACACACCTGAGCTAATTCAAATAAGAGCGGTGAAGATACAACAGCCTGAGACCCTGTGTAAAGTGCTGGTGCTTTGCTGATCTACCTCCGCTGAGAAGCTGGCCCAAGAGGGATAAAAGCAGAGGAGCCAGTGGGAGCTGACAGGGTGTAAAGCAGGAGGGGGCAGCATCCCCAACCCATATGAGTCAAATGTGATTGAATTTACAAATCCGGCTGGTGGGAGGGAGACCCTTGTTCCCCGTCGCATAAAGTCCCCAGCTGAGGTGAGCCCGATCCAGGTTGACACACAAGGACCTGGCTAGTCTCTGCCATAATTCAAACGTCAGCTCCATGAGAGAGGAGCTGATTCACCAAATAATGTTTCCTCCCCACCTAGGTGACCTCCCTGCCCCAACACTGATCCTGGACAAGGGCTCTTCCCACGCAGCAGATAACGTCATACTGCTGTGCTTCATCCCTATGGACACCTCAGTGACTCATGTTATCTTCTGTAAGGATGGAAAGGAAATTTTAATGCTGCCCAAGGACGGAAACAAATTCATCTTTGAGTCAGCCCAGCCAGTCTCTGCAGAGAGCGCAGGGGAGTATTCCTGCCGCTACCAGCACAAGGATGACGGGAACCAGAAGAAGACTTCTCTCCCCAGTACCCGCCGATACCTGAGTGTGCCAGGTAACACGCTGAACAAAGCGAGGGCTGCTTAGCACACAGGGGGAGGCAGTGGGGATGCGGTGGGAGCAGCCAGTGGCAGCTAGAATAAAAGTTTCTAAATTTCCATCTCTTGTGCTGAACTCTCCGTGCCTGAACTCCAGCTCAATGCCCGTTAGTTTAGTTTAGTTGAGCAAGATTCTACCAGCCCTTTCAGAGAATTATGAAGGTGAAGGACAGGACAGACCCGTTCAAAATTTGGGCAAATCCTTAAATGTGGAATTTGGCAGGTGCATCGTCATTAATGTCTACACAGGCTTTGCTTGAAGTTCAGAACCGATGGGGGTAAACTAACCCGGTTTAGATTGTGACCATTTGAAAATCCTCCTGGGTACACGCACAGCAGGGAACAGTGCTAAATTAGAAACTACTTGTGGCTGCTGATCTAAGTTCTGGGTACACATTGTCCACATCCAGACCATCACCCTGTCTAGTGAGACTGATCAAAACGCTGGCTTTGAAAAACCTTCCACCTTTGCTTGGCACAAACAAAGGGGAAGTTCAAAATCTGACCCTGAAGGTTGTAGCTCTGGCCCATCTCTCTCATTCATGTTCTCGGGCTGATTTCCTTACAGATGGCATGGTAAAGGGACAGGCATTTGAGTGGTTTATTCTCCATCTCATGACGTCTCTAGAGCAAGACCAGATGTCTCTTTCTGAATTCTGGTCTCCTGCCCCAGAGACCATATTTGAGTCCCAGGACCAGCTGCTAGACCCCAATTGCTTTGAGTTTGGTAAAAGGTTTCCACTGAGTTCAGGGAGAGCACAGACAGCCCTGTGTGTATTTCTCTCCCCTTTACTACACAGAAGTAATTTAGGTTTTGTAATGTGCCACTCCCTACAGAATCCACCCTGCCAGAGAGAGAGCTCCCACCCCCACCCTCACCCTCACCCTCACCTCTGACTTTTGCTTGGATTTGGCATCAGTATCTGCTGCTTATTGGGCGAGGTTACAGGAGGGTGACCCCCTCCATCTGGGCATGCTCAGCAAAGTTTTGCTGCCTTTTACTCACACAATAAGGATCATGACGTGTCATTGCCCTGCATTCAAGTGAATTTTAGCCCAAAAGTGATCCCTTTGGCAAAGCAAGTGTGCTTATGTAAAGGCAACCTGCTCCTCAGCCTTTTTGCCCCAGTTCATCAACAGGCATCATGCGAGAGCTCATTCAGCACCTGCTTATGCATAAGTAGAACTCAAAGGAGTTGTAAAGGAGTTGTAAAGAACTCACTTGACAAAGGAGGTCAGCATCATTATCCCCGTTGTACCGAAGGGGAAACTGAGGCACACAGAGCGAAGATGATTTCGGTCATCCAGACGCAGAGGTGGGATTAGGACCCATATCTCCTGAGTTCACACCCATTGCTCTAGCTACAAGGCAATACTGCCTCCCTTGAGCGGCCTGTTGCTTTGGTAATCAAATGTTCCCATGTCACTATGGGATGCTCCCAGAGACACTCACATATATTTCACGGGCAGTTGCTACCATTTCATGTTGGGGTTCTGGCTGTTTGAGGGGATCTGTGATCACTGTGTGTCTGCCCCGTAGGTGGTCCCAGCCCTTCTGAGAATAACACCTCCGGAGCAGAGCCATCGCCTCCAGGTAAATGGATTCACTCAGTGAGGGGGAATTTCCCAGTAGGGGACTGGAGGGCCTGGTCTGAGGTTAGAGGAGAGCACTGACCGCTCTCAGTGGCGGGACCGTTACCCTGCCATAAGCACCTGGATGGGCAGGGGCTGTGGGGTAAGAATCAACGAGGGGCAATGGGGTGTTTCACAAGGAGATGGATAAAGCCAACTCATTAGCTTGCTGTGAAAGGTGATGGCAGCCAAAGTGTCCCAGGGTCACTGGCCCCATGAAGAGGTGGTGGGTCCTGCCCCACACCTCACTTCTCCCCTGGTGAGGAACATGATCACAGCTCGGTGCCAGGTAGGCCATGTGTCTAAGTCAGTTTAGGCCTCATGATAAAAGAGAAGCCTCTAGGTAGCCAAAGGAGGGTGGATGGATATGGGGTGACCAGACATCCCATTATTATCAAGACTATCCATATATTTGGGGATTTGCTTATAGATGCAACTATACCTGTACCAAAAAAAAAATCCCAATTTTTCACACTTGCTATCTGGTCACCCTAGATGGCCGGTCTGGGCTAAAAGGGGCCCATGCAAAGACGCTGAATGAGGTATGAAGTTGGCCATGTTTTTTTCAAATTTATTTCCCCCCTCCATTACCAGGTGATGAGTTCAGCCCCACTCCACACTCCTCCCCCGATGGGGAACATTCTCACAGCCATGAGCCTGGTAGGCCATGTGGCTAAGTAAGTCCAGGCTTTGTGGTAGAAGAGAATCCTCCAGGCAGCCAAAGGGGGATGGAGGGCTGGTCTGAGTTAAAAGAAGCCAGCACAGAGAAGCTGAGGGAGGGATAGTTCAGTGGTTTGAGCATTGGCCTACTACACCTAGGGTTATGAGTTCAATCCTTGAGGGGGCCACTTAGGGATCAGTGGCAAAAATTGGTCCTGCTAGTGAAGGCAGGGGGCTGGACTCCATGACCTTTCAAGGTCCCTTCCAGTTCTAGGAGATTGGTATATCTCCAGTCATTACCTTTAAGGTATGGGCAGTATCTGCAGGCCCCAGATGGAGGTCTTGGGAACCCTGAATGAAAGAAGAACCAGGGATGGGCTAAGAGATCTAATAAATGAGACTTCATAAATGGGGAGCCTTGGTACAAGTGTCCTGGCCTTGGAGAAAGGTCTCGTGAGACCCAAGAGAGGGTGAGGCACCTGTAGGGCCACATTGTACCACATTTTACCTTCCCCACACAGGGCAAGAGGCAGGTTTAACTGGGCAAAGCATCTCATGTCAGCTATCAAGTTATAGCCACCCTGAATGTTTCATAGTGTGAACCAGGTTTTGGTGGGATGTAAAATGACATACAGGGGCAAACTGTGATGGGCTGGACACAGAAGTGGATGCCCATTTGCACACTGGGATGCTGTTTTGCACACTCAGATTCAGGCATAAATATTTGCATGTGCATAATCACTGGTTCATGATTATAGACATTTTGTTTGAAGAAACGTTAACTGGAGATGACATCCAAGGACAGAAAATGCTACATGTTCACCTCGCACATGGGAGCAAACAGCAGCCGCATACACAGACAAATGTGATTAGTTTTTATGAGGTAACAATGGAATTTCCCTGGGATTTGAAAAGCCCAGCTTAAATTTATTAAAATAGCAGTTATTCATTAATTACTGTGATCATTAACAGTACCGAAGGCTGGTATACGGTTAGGACTTTAGAGACCAGGGATGAATTCCCTGCTCTGCCACAAACTTTCTGGGTGAGGTTGGGCCAGCCACTTAGCTACTCCGTGCCTCAGTTCCCCACTAAAGAGGATGGATCTAGACTGTTGTCAGTGGTACCAGATGACAGAACAAGGAGTAATGGTCTCAAGTTGCAGTGCGGGAGGTTTAGGTTGGATGTAAGGAAAAACTTTTTCACTAGGAGGGTGGTGAAGCACTGGAATGGGTTACCTAGGGAGGTGGTGGAATCTACTTCCTTAGAGGTTTCTAAGGTCAGGCTTGGCAAAGCCCTGGCTGGGATGATTTAGTTGGGCATTGGTCCTGCTTTGAGCAGGGGGTTGGACTAGATGACCTCCTGTGGTCCCTTCCAACCCTGATATTCTATGATTCTATGATACCAGCCCTGCCTACTGCACGGGGAGTTCTGTGAATTGCTCCTGGCTCTTTCCCGATGTTTATGGTGAGTGCAAAATATGCCGAGCTAAAGATCTGAGGATCAGGAGAGAAACCTGTGTTCAGCCTCCCACCAACTCTCCTAGCTACATTTCCCCAGTGTGAACATGCTCATGGGCCAGATCCTGCACATTGCTTTGCTGGTACAGGCCCTTACGCCTGCCCAGAGCACATTCAAGTCAAGGGATGCCCATGCAAGTGGAAGGGACAGATCATCGGCCTGCAGGATCAGGGCCATGGACATGTCAGCCCTGGCTCTGCTCCCACAGCAATAAATGGGAGAGCTCTCAGTGACTCAAATAGTGCAGGATCTGGCCCATAACACTGCATGGGGTCAGGGTCTGCTGTTGGCCTAACCCATCTCCAGCGAGTCTCTGGCACGCTCACACCAGCCTTCAGCCATGGGTCTGGTTCACCTCCTGGAGTCAAGAGTCCCACAGCCCTCCTTCCTGGGGCTGTGTGGGATCACTGAAGGGGTCCAGCGAGCGCTACATGCTGGTACAGGGAGCCGTTCCTTAGCCACACTCAGACTGAAACGCACCAGCTAACCCCGGACGTCTCCCTGGACAAATAACAAGTTATGGGCTGTGAGTCAGACCCCTGGCTGGTGTAAATGCACCTGGCTCCATTGCTTCAACAGGGGCAGAGCTGTAGCTGGGATCCTCGGGTGCCAATTCACGCTGGGAGCTAGAGACCGAGCTACACTTTGTGCCTGTAAAAATCCCCCCTGTGTTGAGAGGAAATTGGCTCCAAGGACCTTACCAGCAAATTCATTCCGACTCTGGTGAGGGGATAAAGCCAGGGGAAGAACGTGGCCCATCGTTATTCTGGGACTGACTGTCTCTCTACTGACTGGAGCTAGATTTGCCTGGGCCCATGAAGGCCAGAGACTCTCACTTTCCTGTAGAGGATGCCACTGTATTTCCAGCTCCAATCACTTTAATTCCGCTTTCCACCTCCCCTCCTGCACTGAGACCCTTTGTGTTTATTTCACAGGCTCCCTTGTCACGAGCCAGGAAATCTGCAGCTCTCCCGGTGAGTGACTGGTCCTGTGAGCGCAGCAGGGATTGGAGGGCTCAGGTTGAACCATGCTCCACTGGAGTCAGAGGGTCAGATCCCCAGCTGGTGTAAATTGTCCCTGCTCCAAAGGAGTGAATGGAGCTTTCCTGATTGACACCAGTGGGGGATCTGGCCCCAGGTGTTTAACACAGGTGTGTTTGCTCCCCAGGCAGTCTCCCCGCCCCGCGGCTGTTCCTGGACAGGCTGTCTGCCCGCCAAGGGGACACGGCCATGCTGTCGTGTTTAGTCCCTTTGGACACCCCCATGACCCTCATTGTCTTCTGCAAAGATGGGAAGGAGATTTCTGTCCAGCCCAAGGAAGGAAACAAACTCATCTACGACTCATCCTACCCAGTGTCCAGGGAGAGCGCAGGGGCCTTTTCCTGCCGCTACCAGCTCATGAATGACAGTGACCAGGAGAACAATTCTCTCCCCAGTGACTCCTGGCACCTGCATGTGACTGGTAATGCATTGCACTAATGGTGGGCTTGGTGCAGAGGGGTCAGGGAGCTGGGACAGGCTGGGCACACCCTGTGATATCTAGAGTTAAAGATGTGAAACTTCCCCCTCCTTCCCCAACATTTCCCAGATGAGAACTCTGTCCCTGGGGGAACATTTACTTGTTTTTAGTGACTAAGCACCATCCTCTTAGCCATTGCTGAGTTTCATGATGAAGTAGAGCAGGTTTTTCCCACTAATTAAAAGAAAAAAATATTGTGATATTCTCTGTGGGGAAAATTTTGAAAATAGACAAATCATCACACTGAAATTCACTAGGTTTCTTGTCATCATGGTCTGCTTTACTTTACTAAAACCATCAGGAAACACAGGGGTGGAACAGAGCTATGAGAATAACTGTTTTTCAGTTTCCTGGCAATTCCAAAACAACTTCGGGGGGTAGGGGGTGAATTGTTTCAGGCTGTCCCAAAAAGAATGTTTTTCACAATTTTCAGTGAATCACAAAGTTGAAAAAAATATTGTTTTCCATTGAACAAAACTTTTCATTTTGAACAGATTATTATGGGAGGGGTTATTTTAAAAATAAAATGGAAGGAAATTGCAAAATAAGAAGTAATTTTGAATAGAAAAATTGAAATGCTTGGTTTTAAAGGTATTGACATTTTGACTTTTTAAAAATAGTTTGAGGGTGAGGACTGGGTTGGTTTGTTTAGTTTTTCTGTGATGAATAATTCAGCCAAACTGACACAAATTTGGAATATGTTTTGGTGCCACCAAATCTGCATTTTTGTAGGAAACAAAATAGCTGGAAATTTTCTCTCATATGTAGTTTGAAGTGACAAGGTTATGACCATTTGAAAACCTGCCCAGGCAGTGATGCTGCTAAGTTATCTGATGTCACACATGCCCATTTTCATGCTGTATAGCAGCTCTTCCCTGATTCTAACCTGATTCCACTGAAAACCCAAATCCCAAGAGAGAAAATTCCAGATTTGGTTCTCAATATATATTGGCTCTCTCCTGTCTCTCTCCTGTAGATTAGACAGCTTGTTTTTTCAAGAACTCAATAGTAAAGGGACGGCCCATGGAGGGAATTTGTTTCTCATGGAATTGAAATATTCTCCTAGTGCAAATTGAATTCTTATCTCATTGAACTCTCTGGCAAACCTTCCATGAACTTCAATGAAACCAGGTTTAGCTCTGTTTTGAAAATGTCAAAATGAGACATTAGAGAGACAAGGTGGATGAGGTAATATCTTTCATTCAACCTACCTCTGTTGGTGAGAGACAAACTTTCAAGCTTACAGAGTTCTTCTGCAGGTCTGGGACAGGTACTCAGAGTGTCACAGCTAAATGCAAGGTGGACCAGATTTTTTAGTAAAAGTAGTAAACATACATTTCAAGGGCCCATTCAAGCTGCAGGAGCCTGTTAACACCCCTACACTCATAGGAGGGAGAAAGGAACCGGGGGGAAGGAATGGGGGAAGAAGTTTTGGGGTTTTTTAAAATTTTTTTAATGCTCTTTTCATCGAACAAAACAATTCAGCAGAATCAAAGGAATACACTGATTGTTTCAGCATCACCCAATTTACATTTTTTGTTGAAAAAATGTTTTGGTCAAAAGATTTAGCCCTGCTCTAGACATGTCCTTGTGTATCTCACTGGTGATGGCTGCATCTCACTGGTATGAGGCCTTTGGCATTTGAAGTGATGTGTAATCACTGTGTATCTGCCCCACAGATGGTGACAACTCTGGAGAGGGGACATTGTTCCAAGGTAAATGGTTTTGCCCTCTGCTGTGGGATTTCCCTGTAGGAAGTAGGAGGGCTGGGTTGGGATTACGGGGAGAGCACACACCAATCTCAAGGGGGAGACTTTACCCCACTGCAGGTGCTTGGGTGAGCAGGGGTATGGAGCCGGCCCTGCTCTGGATTTGTGATGCAGCATCAAGCACAAACATCTGGCCAGGGAGTCAGTGGCTGCCGGGTTGCGATCCTGCCCCGTGCCGGTCAGCAGCAGACCGTGGAAAGGGCTCCATGGCACAGGTGAGGGGCCTTGGTGCTGGGTACAGAGCGGCAAAGAACCAGTGCTGAGTGAGATCCCTGCAGGGTTAGGAGCTGGGCATGAGGCCTCTAAACAGCTTGGTTCGTGGGACACTCACAGGCTCCCCCGAGACATTGCCAGGTGCAATGTCCCCTGGGTGGAGGGGCCAGTGTTTCACAGAACTATGAGGGGATTCATGTTGCACATTCATCTCCACCTTCAGACCACTCACCCTGCTCTATCCCCTGTCCCAGGGCTTGATATTATGCTCTGGGTCTGGATCCTCCGCTCCACCCTGGTCCTGCTCCTCCTGGTGTCTGCTCCGATCATCACCTGCATCCTGAGGAAAAGAGCCATCGCTCAGCCCATCCAGAAGGCTGTGGGGGGGAATGGCAGGGAGGAAGAGTAAGGAGTGGTTTCCAGGGGTTCTGGGGGGACCCGCTGCCCGGGGCAGGTTGGAGGGTTGGCTGGGATTACAGAGAGGTCTGTGGGTTATGCCATTGTGGAGAAACGTGTCCATGGGGCTTGAGGGGAGTAATTCATTGATCCGATGTGTGGGGGGGTGTCCCTGATAAACATGGGACACCAACCAGCTCCCGTAAGTTCCCCTGTCATGGGCTATGAGCGTTAGTTTAACTCCAGACCCACCCATTTCCCCCTCTTCCCTGGCCGGTGCCTAGTCCAGCTCCTGCTCTCTGTGCCTGTATCCTGGGTGTGTGTGTGTGTGTGTGTGTGCGCACTCCAGGACCACACTTGTGTGCTCAGGGCAGGATCCAGCCCCTGCATGTGAGCAGAGACATATTTGCTTAATAAGGGTTTAATTTTCACTCCTGCTGGGCCCCGTTCGGGGCGAGGGAGCCGGATACAGCAGGCCAGAGCTGTGGGCCCTGCTTCTGTAGGGCACACATAGAAGGGAGCGCTGTGAGCTCACAGTGAAAACAGGAATATTCACAATGGCTGAACTCTTTGGACAGCCCCGCTCCCCACTTTGTTCCCCGGAGGTTGTGATTTCTAGACACTCACTACCCTTGCTAGTTCTTGTGGCATAGAGGCAGACATTTTAGTAGGAGCCCTTTTCCATACAGCCCCAAGTCCCTCTCCGCTCTGCATTACAGGCCTCTGCTAAAAGTTTGTGCTGTAAAGAGTTTAAAACATTTAGCATCTAAATATGAAGAGGTTCAAGAGGCTACAGAAAATAAGTTGCAGTTTGGTGTTTTACTCTGTGTCAGGCCAGGCCTGGAACAATAAGCACTGTCACCTGCTCTATCAGGGGCTGGACTGGGGGTTGTTCTTCCAGCCCCTCGGCTGCAGCACAGCGACCATCCCCAAGATAGAAATGAGCATGGCAGACGAGTGATGGGGAGGTCGTTGCATCACAAGCGCAGCATCGCTCTGGGTCTGTGTGTCTATAAATACTGCCGGGCCATGGGGACAGGGTCGGGGGGGGAGAGACTCCTGCGCTGGGAACAGCGACCACAGCCAGTAACCACAGCCCCATCTCTCTGTTCACCTCACAGGCAGCGCGGGGCTTTGTTTAGAACTAGGCTTGGACTGATTCGCTTGTTATTAGTAATATCAGTACACATCATTTTCCCCTCATGCACCCAAACCCACAACAAAATATTTCCATCAGTCATAATAGAAATTTGCAGCTAAGCAAAGTAAAAAAAAATGCTGCTCAAGACATTATTAGAGGCTGATTTAAGGATATTTACTGTGTATATTTTGAGATGTGATGATGAAAATTTGTGTTTTTACGGTTATAAAGCTTTAACTTTTTGAATCTCAACATCTACTGTCATTAAATATTGTCCAGTAATTTCCTCCAGTGGGAAAATATTAATTGATTTAAAAAAAATCTTTAAAATAAACATTGATATGATCAATTGAAATTATAAAAAGTAAAAATGGAATTCTGCCAAGTCTATTTATAACCCAGGGCTGGGACCTGCGGGAGTCACCTGGGATCGTCATCATCCACACACAGCAGATGTTACGGGGTCAACCATGTGACTCAGCCACACACCTGGAGTGATGTCTCAGCACCCTCAGCCTGACCTGTGTCTGCTCCTGTGCTACCCTGCACTTGTGTTCCCTGCTCTCAGCTCAGCCTGGTGGCTGGGGGACCCCTGCTGAGGGCTGATCTCCATCTCTCTGCCAAGGAGCAGAGAGAGGCTGAGATTAGAATAGAATCATAGAATATCAGGGTTGGAAGGGACCTCAGGAGGTCATCTAGTCCAACCCCCTGCTCAAAGCAGGACCAATTCCCAACTAAATCATCTCAGCCAGGGCTTTGTCAAGCCTGACCTTAAAAACCTCTAAGAAAGGAGATTCCACCACCTCCCTAGGTAACCCATTCCCGTGCTTCACCACCCTCCTAGTGAAAAAGTTTTTCCTAATATCCAACCTAAACCTCCCCCACTGCAACTTGAGACCATTTCTCCTTGTTATGTCACCTACTACCACTGAGAACAGTCTAGATCCATCGTCTTTGGAAGCCCCTTTCAGGTAGGTGAAAGCAGCTATCAAATCCCCCCTCATTCTTCTCTTCTGCAGACTAAACAATCCCAGTTCCCTCAGCCTCTCCTCATAACTCATGTGATCCAGCCCCCTAATAATTTTTGTTGCCCTCTCCTGGACTCTTTCCAATTTTTCCACATCCTTCTTGTAGTGTGCGACCCAAAACTGGACACAGTACTCCAGATAAGGCCTCACCAATGTCGAATAGATGGGAATGATCACGTCCCTCAATTTACTCGCAATGTCCCTATTTATAAAGCCCAAAATGCCATTAGTTTCTTGGCAACAAGGGCACACTGTTTACTCATATCCAGCTTCTTGTCCACTGTAACCCCTAGGTCCTTTTCTGCAGAACTGCTGCCTAGCCATTTGGTCCCTAGTCTGTAACAGTGAATGGGATTCTTCCATCCTAAGTTCAGGACTCTGCACTTGTCCCTGCTGAACCTTATCAGGTTTCTTTTGGCTCAATACTCTAGTTTGTCTAGTCTCCTCTGTATCCTATCCCTACCCTCCAGCGTAACTACCACTCCTCCCAGTTTAGTGTCATCTGCAAACTTAGTGTCATCTGCAGTCCACACCATCCTCCAGAAGATATTGAACAAATCCGGCCCCAGGACCGACCCTTGGGGCAGTCTGTTTGATACCAGCTGCCAACTAGACATGGAGCCATTGATCACTACCTGTTGAGCCTGATGATCTAGCCAGCTTTCTATCCACCTTAGAGTCCATTCATCAAGCCCCCATACTTCTTTAACTTGTCAGCAAAAATACTGTGGGAGACTGTATCAAAAGCTTTGCTAAAGTCAAGGACTAACACATCCACTGCTTTCCCCTCATCCACAGACCCAGTTATCTCCTCATAGAAGGCAATTAGGTTAGTCAGGCATGACTTGCCCTTGGTGAATCCATGCTGACTGTTCTTGATCACTTTCCTCTCCTCTAAGTGCTTCAGAATTGATTCCTTGAGGACCTGCTCCATGATTTTTCCAGGGACTGAGGTGAGGCTGACTGGCCTGTAGTTCCCCGGATCCTCCTTCTTCCCTTTTTAAAAGATGGACACTACATTAGCCTTTTTCCAATCATCCGGGTGCTCCCCCAATCGCCATGAGTTTTCAGAGATAATGGCCAATGGCTCGGCAATCACATTTGCCAACTCCTTTAGCACCCTTGGATGCAGTGCCTCTGGCCCCATGGACTTCTGCTCATCCAGTTTTTCTAAATAGTCCTGAACCACTTCTTTCTCCACAGAGGGCTGGTCACCTCCTCCCCATACTGTGTTGCCCATTGCAGTAGTCTAGGAGCTGACCTTGTTTGTGAAGACAGAGGCAAAAAAAGCATTGAGTACATTAGCTTTTTCCACATCCTCTGTCACTGGGTTGCCTCCCTCATTCAGTAAGGGGCCCACACTTTCCTTGACTTTCTTCTTGTTGCTAACATACCTGTAGAAACCCTTCTTGCTACTCTTAACATCTCTTGCTAGCTGAAACTTCAAGTGTGATTTCACCTTCCTGATTTCACTCCTGCATGCCTGAGCAATATTTTTATACTCCTCCCTGGTCATTTGTCCAAGCTTCCACTTCTTGTAAGCTTCTTTTTTTCATTTAAAATCAACAAGGATTTCACTGTTAAGTCAAGTTGTTCGCCTGCCATATTTACTATTCTTTCTACACATCGGGATGTTCTTTTCCTGCAACCTCAATAAGGATTCTTTAAAATACAGCCAGCTCTTCTGGACTCCTTTCCCCCTCATGTTATTTTCCCAGGGGATCCTGCCCATCAGCTCCCTGAGGGAGTCGAAGTCTGCTTTTCTGAAGTCCAGAGTCTGTATTCTGCTGCTCTCCTTTCTTCCTTGTGTCAGGATCCTAAACTCTACCATCTCATGGTCACTGCCTCCTAGGTTCCCATCCATTTTTGCTTCCCCTACTAATTCTTCCTGGTTTGTGAGCAGCAGGTCTAGAAGAGCTCTGCCCCTAGTTGGTTCCTCCAGCATTTGCACCAGGGAATTGTCCCCCACACTTTCCAAAAACTTCCTGGATTGTCTCTGCACCTCTGTATTGCTCTCCCAGCAGATATCAGGGTGATTAAAGTCTCCCATGAGAACCAGAGCCTGTGATCTAGCAACTTCTGCAAGTTGCCGGAAGAAAGCCTCATCCATCTCATCATCCCACCATGACATCACCCTTGTCACTCACACTTCTAAATTTAATCCAGAGACTCTCAGGTTTTTCTGCAGTTTCATACCGGAGCTCTGAGCAGCCATACTCCTCTCTTACATACAATGCAACTCCCCCACCTTTTCTGCCCTGCCTGTCCTTCTTGAACAGTTTATATCCATCCATGACAGTCATGTGAGTTACCCCTCTAAGTCTCGGTTATTCCAATCACATCATAGTTCCTTGACTGTGCCAGTACTTCCAGTTCTCCCTGCTGATTTCCCAGGCTTCTTGCATTTCAGTATAGGCACTTAATATAACTCGCTGATTGTCTCACTTTCACAGTCTGAGACAGGAGTCCTCCCCTCTTGCACTCTCCTGCTCATGCTTCCTCCCGGTATCCCGTTTCCCCACTTACCTTCAGGGCTTTGGTCTCCTTCCCCCGGTGAACTAGTTTAAAGCCCTCCTTACTAGGTTAGCCAGCCTGCTTGTGAAGATGCTCTTCCCTGTCTTCGTTAGGTGGAGCCCGTCTCTGCCTAGGACTCCTCCTTCTTGGAACACCATCCCATGGTCGAAGAATCCAAAGCTTTCTCTCCAACACCACCTGCGTAGCCATTCGTTGACTTCCACAATTCAACAGTCTCTACCCAGGCCTTTTTCCTGCACAGGGAGGATGGACAAGAACACCACTTGCGCCTCAAACTTCTTTATCCTTCTTCCCAGAGCCACGTAGTCTGCAGTGATCCACTCAAGGTCATTCTTGGCAGTATCATTGGCAGTATCATTGGCAGTATCATCTCCCGCATGGAGAAGCAGGAAGGGGTAGCGATCCAAGGGCTTAATGAGTCTCAGCAGTCTCTCCATCACATTGTGAATCCTAGCTCCTGGCAAGCAGCAGACCACTCAGTTTCCTTGGGCGGGGCGGCAGCTAGATGACTCAGTCCCCCTGAGGAGGGAGTCCCCAACCACTACCACCTGCCTCCTTCTCTTGGGAGTGGTGGTTGTGGAACCCCCATCCCTAGGACAGTGCATCTCATGCCTTCCAATCGGTGGAGTCTTCTTCTGCTCCCTTCCCTCAGATGTATCATCTAGTCCACTCTCCACATTAGTACCTGTGGAGAGAACATGAAAATGGTTGCTCACCTCTATCTCCATTGCTGGTACATGGACACTCCTTTTTCTTCTTCTGGAGGTCACATGCTGCCAAATTTCTTCTCTGTCCCCTCCACGCTGCCTGCTCCAATTCTTCAGAATGTTGTGCCCGTAGAAGTATATCCTGATGTCTGTCCAGGAAATCTTCATTTTCTCTTATGCAACGCAGGATCAATACTTGTTTCTCCAGACCTTGAATGTTCTCTTCCAACAGAGAGACCAGCTTGCACATTGTACAGAGAAAGTTGCTTCTGTCCTGTGGAAGAAAGACAAACATGGCACAACCTGTGCAGGTTACAACAGCTGAACGCTCACCTTCCATAATTTCTTCCTTCTAAGAGCTTCCTCAGCTGTTGCAGTAACTATTCACAGAAGCCCGCAAGATGAAAGCCTAAGTGGGCTCTCCCCAGGCAAACTCCCGCTGTCAGCCTCCACTGTTCGCTGCTCAGCTGGTTCGCTGCTGACTGCCTTTTTCAGGCCCCCTCAAGGCCCACCTGGAACAAAGCACTCCCAATTCACACTTTTCAAACAAACAATCAAGCACACGATCAAACTGACAACCTATCTCTGCAACAGATGCTCAGATACTCACCAACACAGCCCCCCGATGCAGCACTTAGCGTACCTCCCCTCGGACACATCCTAGGCAAACTCCCTCTGTTAGCCTCTGCTGTTCGCCGCTCAGCTGGTTCACTGCTGACTGCCTTTTTATAACAGTCATGCCCACTCAAGGCCCACCTGGAACAAAGCACCTAGGGAATAGAGCGTCTTGTGAATGTGCAAACTCCAATAAAGAGCTGCAATGAAAAGACCCAGTTCTCCCTCTGCTGATTGCTACAGCCTGAAATTCTGGGAAGGGAGAGGGGTGCAGTGCGGGGACAGCAGGGGTTGCAGAGTGCCACTTACAGTTTGGGGGCCATAGGTTCCCCCAGCGGATCCTTCTCTTCCCCTGTCAGGCAGCCCCTCCCCCAGCAGTCTGATTGCCTGCCCATGAGCCCATATTCTCACCCCCTCCAAATCTGAGTGAGCAGCTGTGCATCACAACATCACCCACCCCAATTTGGCATGGCAGAGGGGCAATTGGGCCAAACTTGAGTGAGTGGCGTGGTGACCTGGTATGTGGGGTTGAAGCACCACTTGGGCTTGGCCTGCCCAAAAAGCGGCTGGGCCATGGTTGGGATGCTCCCACCCTCCAGCTGTGCAGCCTGTTGGGGACAGAGAAATCTCTATCAGCACCTCAGAGTCAGTCCCAGTCTGCAGAGGATGGGGGAGCGGATTTGAAAATTCCCCTGTGTTGCTCGCTCGAGCAGGGTCCTGGCCCCCTCTTTGGATGATCCCATGGGCAGCTGGGCATGGCATGGGCTGCACACAGAGAGGGATGGGACTTGTGGTGCTGCAGATCCAGCATCCTGGAAACTAGATGGAGTCACAATACTCAATAGGGGCCTCTCCCACAGGGTAGTGTGGGGATGGGCACAGCGACACCCTCACGTGGCTAGAAGAGGGACAAAGGGATTGGCTGGTGATGGGGAGGAGGGGGCTGGTTGCTTCTGTATGAAGAGCCCTGGAGAGCCCTGCTGGGGAAATGGAACAAACTGGGGAATGGGATGAATTATTGTGGATGGGGGAGATATATGGGGAAATGGAGGCCATCCTCATAACAATGGCCACAGCTTCCCATTGTTTCAATGCACCTGATGCTGCCATGTCAGTGATGCCTTGGGGTGTGGCAGGGAAAACGCTCTTAGTAAAGATGGCCGCCATTTCCCATTGTGTCCAAGGAGAATGAAGCCACAGTCTGCCCTTCAGGAATAGTAAACATTTCCCAGCAGGAAGCCTCTGGCTTCAATCCTGCTGGCCACAATAAGAGAGAGTGGCCATTTTTACTTGGGGCAACCTCTCTGCCACATCAGGCACATGGTGGCCATCTTCTCTGTGGGAAGCCATTCGCTTCACTTCCATTTGAAACAAGGGGTAAATTGGACATCCATGCCATGGGCAGCCTCGCAAGGCTTTAGGGAAATAATAACCATTACCCAGAGGGCAGCCTGAAACTTCAATCAGCGGAAACAATGGGAAATGGCAGCCATTACTGAGGGTAATCTCCCTTTCCCAGTCACAGTATTTAATGACATAGTAGACATTTTCCCTGAAGGCAGCCTGTAACTTCAATCTTATTGGGAACAATGGGACATGGGAGCCATCTTTATCAGAGGCAACTTCCCTTTCACATTCCAAGGCTGTAGTGTCATGGCAACCATCTTCCCCATGGGCAGCTTCAGGCTTTATTTATAGTCACAGGCTTCCCTCTAGACAGACAGCTGCCATGTTATTATACCCTTGGGATGTGAAAGGGGGGGCTGCCCTTCGTTAAGATGGCTTCTATGTTGGTCTACCATTGGGATGTGAAAGGGAGGCTGCCCTTAGTAAAGATGGCTGCCATTTCCAACAGCTGAACATAAGGGGAGGAATTTCCAAAGGTGCTTGAGCATCTGAGGTTATAACTGCCATGAAAGCCATGAGGCGTGCCCAACTCCTGTTGGGGCCTTTTCAACGCCTAACCTTACATGAATTTTGCTATTTTGGAAACAACCCCGTTTTTAAGAGCTCTGTTTGGGACCCTCTTGTTCAAATGGTTTCAAATTTCCCTCAAACACTCTACCTACGCCACTGACCCAGACGTCCACTTTTCAGGTGGATTTGACTTGTCCTGTGGATTTTAAACAGAGCTTAAATTTCTGCTTTAAATTGAAACTTTGTTGCCACTATAACTGTGGAGAAGCCACTAATGCTCTGTAATTCTCAATTGGGGCTAACCTGAGAGTTGGGTTCAGAGGGGCTGGTTTGATCCAGTATCAAACCCCAAAGGTGGGGAGTTGGGTTCAGATGGGTTGGTCTGATCCACTATCAACCCCCCAATCCTCAGCATTTGGGAACAACAGAGAATCTGGCCAACCCGTGAGGGAGGATCTGTGCAAGCAACCTCCCCCCTCACCAGGGAGGGAGGTCCTCGGCCATTGCAAGACCAGTAGCAGACACGGCCCTGTCTTTCACAGAGGCTGTGGCTTTTCTTCTCTCTAAACCTTGAGGAGCACGTGGCAGATCAGAGAGCACCTGCAGCTTCTCTGCTCCCTGCAGGTTAGAAAGAGAGAAGCCAGATCAGAGAGCCACGGCATTTCTCTCACTGAGACACTAAGGAGCAGAGCCCGAGAGACGGTGCCCGGATCCCCGAGAGACAGATGCTGCTGTGGCATTGTCAGACTGTGGGGTTATCATGGCTTGTGCCCAGGATCCTGCCGGTGGGCCTTTGGCTTTTCTGTGAGTATGGGCACAACGGGACGGGTTGAGAAGGCTGAGATGAGACTAGTTTGCTTAATAAGTTCTGAGGGGCATGTTCCAGGTGGGCTGTTAGATTGGCACCACTGCCCCAGTCCCCAGGCAGGCCTGTGCCAGCCCCCCCAAACCCCTGCCACACACACACATCTGGTCTACAGTACCTCTCTAGCACTGCCAAACACTGTTACTTTTCCCTGCTTGCTGTTTTCTATATCAGGGGATTTAAAACACTTTCAACCCTTTAGGCAAAATCCACATATTTTAACCGCAGCAATGTCTGTGTGATCTCAGGCCTTAGCCCTGCACTAGCGGACCCAACACTGAATATTGCCAGGGCTGTTTTAAATCACTCATTCACCTGATCCACACGTGTGGGAAAGGCAGGAGTTCGGGGAAGAACTATAGGAATGATGTGAGGTCTGGAACAGCTACCTGACAGTGAAAGGCTGACGGAGCTCAATCTGTTAGCTGATGGGAGAAAAGGTTAAAAGGTGACTTGATCATAGCATACAAGCCCCTCCACAGGGAGAAGATTTCTGACAGCAGAGGTAGATTCCTTTAATCGAGCAGACAAAGGCTAAATGAGAGCCAATGGCTGGAAAGTGAAGTCAGACTAGTTCATACTGGAATAAGGCCCACGTAGGGAGGGTGGTTTATTTAATAGTGGAGCAAATTAACAAGAGAAGCAGTTTGATTCTCTGTCACTTGGAGTCATTAAATGACAAGTGGATGTGTCTCTAAGAGATGCTGTCTGTCTCAAACCCAGGTTCTTGGCTAGAGGCAGGAATCACCATGTGAGGTTTTCTGGATGGTCTTATGCAGGAGGTCAGAGCAGATTATCAGAATGGTCCCTTATGGACTTAAAAACTGAATCTAGGGACCCCTCTACTCAGCAGTGCAACTCAGTGGGTGAGGAGTCATCCCAAGGAGGGGGGGATTAGTTGGAAGAGTATGATTAACAAATGCAGTTTATTGCACAGGAGGGAATTAAAGGAGGGGATTCCACAGCTGTCACCAGCCTGCGTCTGTATGCTGCCTTGCTGGGAGAATGCCCATTGATTTTAAACTGAAAGAAATGTTCTACAGCATGTCTGGCTGCACTACTAACAGGAATTTGTATTTTATTTAAAAGGTTCACTTGCTGCAAGCCAGGAAATTTGTAGCTCTCCAGGTGAGTGTTGGCTACATTAGGAGAAAAGAACGTGTCTAATAATGAGGGTGGCGGGGCTGGAAGTCTGATATCCTGGTTTCTAGCACCAGCTCTGGGAGGGGAGTGGAGTCTGTGACAGATTCGGTCACAGAGATCCCCTTGGGCCTGTCTCCTGATGTGCTGAGACTACCTCTGAGCCTGATTCCCTGCCTGCTTGGGACTTCAGAATCCTGCCTTGTTGAGCCAGACACGCTAGCCTGCTGCAAACATAGACCCAGGTCTGAACCACATCCCCCAAAGCTGCAGACTTAACTGAAAATGGCTTAGCGAGTGTTCCTATCTCTAGCACTCAGACACCCAGCTCCAAATGGGATCCAAACCCCAAATGAATCTGTTTTATTGTGTATAAAGCTTATACAGGGTAAACTCATAAATTGTCTGCTCTCAATAACACTGATACAGAGATATGTACAGCTGTTTGCTCCCCCGGGTATTAATTACTTACTCTGGGTTAATTAATAAGCAAAAGTGATTTTATTAAATATAAAAAGTAGGATTTAATTTCTTGCAAGTAATAACAGACAGAACAAAGTAAGTTACCAAGCAAAATAAAACTAAGCACTCAAGTCTAAGCCTAATACATTAAGAAACTGATTGCAGATAAATCCCACCTTCAGAGATGTTCCAATAAGCTTTTTTCCTAGTCTGGGCCTAATCCTTTCCCTGATACAGTTTTTGTTAGTTTCAGCAGGCATCTTAGGTGAAAAGCAGGGGATTTCACATGACTGCAACCTCCTTTGTTCTGTTCCACCGCCTTATATAGCTTTGGCACAAGGCAGGAATCTTTTGTCTCTCTGGGTCCCCACCTCCCCTTCTAAATGGAAAAGCACCCAGTTTAAGATAGATTCCAGTACCAGGCGACATGGTCACATGTCCTGTGAGACCCCAGCCTTCGTTCTTCCTGGCCTGACTCACAGGAAGGTTTGCAAGCAAACAGATCCATCTACAGTCAATTGTCCTGGTTAATGGGAGCCATGAAGATTCCAAACTACCAATAATGGCCCACTCTTTGGATAATTACAATAGAACCTCAGAGTTATATTTCATATTTCTAGTTTCAGGTACAAGAATGCTACATTCATACAAATAGGATGATCACACTCAGTAGATTATAAGATTTGTAATGATACCTTAAAAGAGACCTTTTACATAAAGCATATGGGCACAGCTTCACCTGTATACGTCTTCAGAACAGTTTTTGTTGCCTTAAGCGGAAGATGCTGTAGCTTTTCCTTATACACAGTCTCAGGAACCAGCGAGACAGCTGCACCGGTGTCTAGTTCCATGCGTATAGGTTTGCCCTCCAATAAGGGGGTTACCCAGTATTCATGTGAGCCCGCTGCCAAAGACAAAGCATGCAGTGGCACTTCCTCTTGTGAGGAGGTGTCACCTTGGTCATCCTGGGTCTGCTCTAGGGTATGCAAGGTTCCTCTTTTTGTCGACCAGACCACAGGCCTCTTTTTCTTTTGTTTACAGGCACACTCGATGTGTCCCTTTTTGCCACAGTGTCGACACACCAGGTCCTTACACCAACATTCTGATGCCTGGTGACCCAGCTTACCACAGCGGTAACATTCTTGACTCTGCACCGTTTTGTGGGTCAGTTCTTGTGACACTTTTTGCACCCTAGGGGATGCACCGATGTATTGTGCCTCCCTTGTAGCCAGTTCCATGGAGACAGCAATATCAACAGCCTTCTGTAATGTACGCTGAGCCTCTGTCAGTAGGCGCTTCCGTATAGCTTCATTGCAGAGGCCACACACTAACCTGTCACGCAGGGCATCATTTAACATCTCTTTAAATTCACAGTGTTCTGTTAGCTTTTTTAAAATGGCTACAAATTGTACAACTGTTTCATCTTCCTTTTGGTCTCTTTTGTGGAACCTATATCTTTCAACATTTACCAGTGGTTTTGGGGAGAAATGAGACCCCAGGATTTCCACAATGTCACTGTAAGATTTAGTCTCAGGCTTAACAGGGTGTAGTAAGCTGCGTAGCAGAGAGTAGGTTTTAGCCCCTACAACAGTTAAGAATATTGGCACCTTCTTCGCTTCTGTAATGTCATTTGCAATACCAAAAAGCTCAAAACGCTCAGTATACACATGCCACTGCTTTGTATTCTCATCAAAAGGCTCCAGGGGCCTGGTCAGAGTAGCCATAATTTTTAGTTTCACTTTCACAGTCAGTGCAAACAAGCAGCTTTTTTTCTTTGTTTGGTCTTTACCTTGACTTCTACTTCCTTCTGTTACTGGAGCAGCACCAGGATCCCACCCTCGTCGCCAGTGTTATATCCTTGGGGCAGCCGGTTTAGGAAGAAATCACTTGAGGCCAGAGAGCAGACAGCTAACCAAAACCTCCATTTTATTTACAGAGACAGAGAGCTCACTCAGCCGGTTGAAACCGGCTGAGCTATCCCTTAATAGTCTAACTCAGTTGCCATAGTAACAAAACCCATGACAACCAAATACACAACAGCAACGTCACAGGGTCTAATGGGTCAGAGCAGAGCATTGTAAGAGTCAGGACTCCTGGGTTCTGTTCCGAGCCCAGGGAGAGGAATGGGCTCTAGTGAGTTAGAGCAGAGCTGTGAGGAGGTCAGGACTCCTGGGTTCCATTTTTAACCTCGGCATACAAAGCCCAAACCTGCTTCCTGTGGGAGAATTCCTTACAACTTCACTAGGAGCAAGATCAGCCCCAGTTTGAAACAAATCTTCTGCTGGTGTAAACAGGTGCATGTCCATTGAAGTCAAAGGATTTGCATCCCTTTACACCAGTTGAGAATTTGTCCCATAAAGTCTCAGCACCTAATTTACACCACTTAGGGCCAAATCCAGTGACTATGTAGACAGTACTGTGACACAGGAGGGGCATGAGGTGGCCAGTAAGCGGTTATAGATCAGACCTTGCCGAGCAGTGGAAATCACCTGTTTGGTATTAAAGTGGGGAATGAATTCAGCCACTGGCATAAGTGGGTGCATGTCCTGCCTACACCAGGGCTGTGTTTGACCTCAAGGAATACCAAGATCAGTGCAGCATCAATGAAAGTGTCTTGGAGCCTGACTCCCCTCTTTCTGGTGGGACTCTACTGGCTTGAGGGGAGTTATTCCTGATTTACACCAGTGTGGGAGAAGAGACAGGCTGTTCAGGTCAGGGTGGCTGCATTTCCTTGCTCACAGCCAGGAGATGCTTCTCCTGCAGCACTCACACCTCCCATCCCACTACACCCTTTGCATCCCCGATGGGACGGGCTCCCTGGGATGCTCTGGCCATTATGCGCTACTCCAATGACCCCCAACATCTGCCATCCTGCTGGAGATGGCCCATTGACATGGGTTCATGCGGCAGCACAAAGCCGCTGGGACACACTGAGGCATCCAATCACAAATGGGGGCAAATCGCACTTCTCTATTCCTCTGCCTGTCTCCTGGTGTCTGACACCTGAAGCCTTGTAATCCATAGCACTGCACAGGTGCCTCAAACAGGGACAAGCAAAGGCTAAAAACTCTGCGCATTCCCAGTGCACCTGCCAGACACCGCAACCTCAGGGAGTGACACCAACAAGGGGCCAGACCCCTAGCTGTTGTAAATCAGTCCCTCTCCATTGCAGTGAATGCAGCTTTGCTGATTGGCACCAGGGGCGGGGGGGGGGCGGGTGTCTGGCCCCAGGTGTTTATCTCTGGTGTGTTTGCTCCCCAGGCACTCTCCCTGCCCCGCGGCTGTTCCTGGACAGGCTGTCTGCCCACCAAGGGGACACGGCCATGCTGTCATGTTTAGTCCCTTTGGACATCCCCATGACCCGCATTGTCTTCTGCAAAGATGGGAAGGAGATTTCTGTCCAGCCCAAGGAAGGAAACAAACTCGTCTACGACTCACCTTACCAAGTGTCCAGGGAGAGCTCAGGGGCCTTTTCCTGCCGCTACCAGCTCAAGGATGACAATAACCAGGAGAACAATTCTCACTCCAGTGACTCCTGGCACCTGCACGTGGCCGGTAATGCTCTCAGCTAGTGTTATCAAGGGGTGAAGACCCTGCTGGGTAGAGGGGCAAAGAGGAACTGAGCTGGTGCCCTGTGCTGGCCCCCACACAGAATCTCAGCCAAGTGACAAGGATTCAGATAGTGGCCGTTAATGAGGCTCCAGCTATAGTCGAGGGGCCCAGCTCACCTCTGTGCTCCTGTGGATTGCCGCCGGTGTCACTCCATCGCAATCAGCTGTTGCAATCAGTGGTGTCACACCAGTGTCAAGGTGGCGTCACACAAGGATGAATCAGGGAAATCACTTTCTGTTATAACTAGGGCCCTACCAAATTCACGGCCATGAAAAATGCATCACAGACTGTGAAATCTGATCTTCCCCACCCATGAAATCTGATCTTCTGTGTGCATTTACCCTCTACTATACAGATTTCATGGGGGAGACCACTGTTTCTCAAACTGGGGGCCCTGACACAAAAGGGAGTTGCATGGGAGGTCACAAGATTATTTTAGGTGGGTCGTGGTATTGCCACCCTTACTTCTGTGCTGCCTTCAGAGCTGGGCAGCTGGAGAGTGGCAGCTGCTGACTGAGGGCCCAGCTCTGCAGGCAGCAGCACAGAAGTCAGGGTGGTAACACCATACGATGCTATCCTACTTCTGTGCTGAGGCTGGTGGCAGCTCTTCCTTCAGAGCTGGGTTCCCTGTCTGCAGCTGCCACTCTCCAGCTGCCCAGCTCTGAAGGCAGCCCCGCCATCAGCAGCAGTGCAGAAGTAAGGGTAGCAGTACCACAGCCCCCCTGCAATAACCTTGCAACACCCCTCACGGCTCCTTTTTGGCTCAGGACCCCTACAATTATAACTCTGTGAAATTTCAGATTTAAATAACTGAAATCATGAAATTTATGATTTTTAAATCCTATGACTGTGAAATTGACCAAAATGGACCAGGAATTTGGTAGGGCCCTAGTTATAACCTCCTGTCTTCAGTCACTCCTCACTTACGTCTCTTGTGCTGACTCTTTCCATGCTTGCCTCTGTCCCAGGATGAATGGTTTTCGAGGGTGTAGCATGAAAATGGAGGAATCACTGAATCCACCATATGGCTACTGCACAGGTGCTAGTGGCAGGTGTGATCCTTGTCAGTTTGGCTGCGATTCAGGTGCTCATGCACATGCTTTGCTGCGGTTCAGAAAAACAAAGCTGTAAACTAACCGGAGTCTGACTAGAGCTGCTGGAAATATTTCACCTGAAAAATATTTTCATCAAAAATAGGATTTAATAAAAAAAAATTCGCTGAAAAATCTCATTTTTAACAGGGTTTTTTTTGTTTCAAATGAGAAATTTTAAAAATAGACAAAAAAGTTTCATTCCTCAGTGACTTTTTTTACCCCTTAATTTCCAGGTGATGAGTCCAACCCCACTCCACGCTCCGCCCCTGGTGGGGAACAATCTCACAGCCATGAGCCAGGTAGGCCATGTGGCTAAGTCAGTCCAGGCTTTGTGATAGAAGAGAATCCTCGAGGGAGCCAAAGGGGGATGGAGGGCTGGTCTGGGTTAAAAGGGGCCAGCGCAGAGAAGCTGAGCGAGGGCTGAAGTTGGCCTCAACTATCGCACACAGCCCCGGGAAGGAGGCTGTGGGACTCCTGACCCCAGGAAGGGAACCCCCTTGAGATGTCATCTCAGAGCCCAGAAGCAGGGTTGTGATATTCCTCTCTTAACGGGAGAAGTTACTGGCAGTATCCGCAGGCTCCAGAAGGAGACCTGTGGGAACCCTGAATCAAGGGGGAACCAGGGTTGGACTTGAGGAGCTAAGGACTCATTTGATGCTCTTTAGGAACTTTAGAGAAAGGTCTTGGGAGACCCAAGTGGGGGCTGTGGGCGAGGCACCTTCAGAGCCATATTGTGACACAAGGGGGCGCCCTGAGACAGTTGCCGTCCCCCCAGGGCTATAGGCAGGTTTAACTGGGTGAGGTGACTTGCATTTGCTGATGTATTATAGCCACGCTCTGTTTTTTCTGGTGTGCGCCAGGTTGCGGTCTGATATGAAATGATGTAAAGGTACTGAGGCGCCTAACTCCCATTGCAATCATTGGGGGTTAGGTGCCCCAGCAGCCCCCTAGCATCATAGCTATGCGCAAAAACTGCTACACATAGTCGTTGCCATGTCATGCTGGGCTTTCAGCTGTTTGAGGTGAGCTGTGATTGGTGTGTGTCTGCCCCACAGATGGATCCAGCTGTTCTAGGAATGGCGGCTCTACAGGGCAGGCTTGGCCCCAAGGTAATTGGTTTAGCTCAGTGCTACAGGCACATCCCATCCTGGATCCCTGAACCCTGGGGCTTGCTCCCTATCCTGGATCCCTCAACCCTGGGGTTCCCTGACTCCTGGGGTTTCCCTCCCAGCCTGGATCCATGTCCCGTCGAGCTGACTCTGCATCCTGGCTCCCAGGCCAAAGGGCTCATCCCTCATCCTGCATCCCTTTTCTCTTCCCCCGTGTGTTCTGGATGTTCCCAGAGCTACATGTGACATTCCCTGAGCTTCTGTGCCCTGCCTAATCCCCTGATTTTCCCTCCGTTCCCGGGTGCTCCAAAGGTATTCTAGCGCTAGGACTCATTGTGGGACTTGCAGTCACGGCCGGCCTGGCTCTGGCGCTGCTTGGATGCTTTCTGATGAAGACAGGTATGTGCTGGTGCAGTGGAGCGTGAACTGGGTGGAGCAGCTGTTCCAGAGCATCGCTCTGAAACCTTTAACTCCACTGCAAGGGCAGCAAAGGGCACGTCTGCAGGCTGTACCCCAGCTCAGGCACGAGGAGGTAAAACCAGCACTACACACTACAGCTTATGTCAGTATGTTATGTCGCCCAGGGCTTCTCCTGCCAACATAATTACTGCCGCTGCTGGGGGCTGGAGTTATTACATTACTGGGAGAACGCTCCCCGTCAGCTTCGGGAGTCTGCACTAGCAGCGCTACAGGAGCGCAGCTGTAAGCTCTGTAGAGTAGCCATAGCCTGGGATCTCTGGGCATCTGTCCCCTGCACTAACCACTGACCTGTGCTGCCTCCGTGGATCTGCGGCTGCAGGGCTCTGTGGGTAGCTAGACACCACAGACCAGTGGGGAGGTGCAGCACATCGGGGGCAGAGGTGCACACCTCCAGGCTGGCTCTGGCCTGGCAGTCACCCCAGGACGTGACGTGCACTGAGCTTCCCTAACACTATTTTCTTTCTCTTGGTAGCTGTGTCACGCCGCAGGACTCACAGGTAGGAAAGAAACCTTGCCCTGACCCCCAGCTCCCTTCAGGGGCTACTCCCCACATGATGCCCAGGTCTGAGGGGCTCATTGCTGCCCTTCCTGGGACTCTGCCCTGGGGAGCTGACCTGGGCCATACCCCCCAGCTACCCACCATGCAAATGTTCCTGGGGTTCTGTGGGGGCCTGACCATAGTCTTTGAGTCTCGTTCCCCCAACACCCCAGTGATGGCGATGGTGCTGCTGCCTTTCTGCCCCTATTGCTAACGGCAGCAGGCCCCAGCACCGGCACCAGATGCTGCACGTGGGACTCACAGCTCTCATTCCACACAGGGATCCCATCCCAGACCGGAGCAGCCTGACCGCTGAAGATCAGATCCAATGTAAGAGTCCGGTGTTCTGGCATTGCCCTAGCGGGGAGCTCGGCCGTTTGTCCATCTGTTGGCTGGTGACAGAGTCCGGGGTGTTGGGGCCAGAAGGGGGGGCCTGGGTAGCCAGGCCAGAGAGTCCTGCTCTGATGAGGACTGTTCTCTCTGTCACCTCAGCCTCTTCCCAGCCCAATGACAGAGTGACAGGAGCCCCCAGCCCTCGGGAGGGACTGGCGGGAGCCCTAGCAGCTCCTGCTGCAAACTGCAGGGTGGGCGCAGGGGCCTGCACAGACACCTCCTTGTATGGAGAGAAAGGAGACACGCCAGGAACAGCCAGAGCATCACCCCATTATCATTGGGCAGCCAGTGTCCATGGGGCCTGTCCCAGTTCTACACCCCCCTCCAGACATGGGCACCAGGCTGGGCACCCAGCCAGCCCATTAGGGCTCACACTGGCCAGGCAGTGCCGGGCACTGTCTTTCCCCAGTGGGCCCAGCTGGGGTCAGAGATGGGTCTGTGTCCCTGGGGGACATGGGTTGGGGTCTCTCCAGGGTGTGGGGAGACTGGTGAGGATGCACTGACCTTGGTTCTTTCTCTCAGGTGCCGAGGTCACCAGAGCCGGCCCTGACCAGGTGAGTTGCCGTGCTGGTGCCCACAGGGCAGATGGTGCCTAGGGAGCCAGGTTTGGCAAAACGTTCCCACGGAAACGTGCACCAGGAGATACAGCTAAACCCTGGGAACTTCCTGGGCTGATCCCAGCGCTGCCACCTCAAGTCTGACCAGGAATGAGTGACCCAGCCCCAGGGAATAAACAGTGACCATCCTGGCATGAAGGGAGAAAGACTTGGAGACTCTGGGCTTCATTCTCCAGTCAGTTTCATGTCACTGTAACTTTACTGGAGTCAGTGGGGCCAGATCCCCCATGGGTGTAAACTGGTGTGACTCCATTGGTGTCAATTGGCCATATGCCCAGTTGGTGTAAATCAGCTGTAGCTCCATTGAAGCCAATGAACCAAATCACCAGTGGGTGTAAATCGGCCTCACTCCTTTGACCACAATTAAGCGACACAGATTTACACCAGCTGGGGATCTGGCCCCATAAATGCAATAGAAGAAAGAAGAAGGTTTGTCTGCGGGTCCCTGATGACGTCCAGCTCAGCTGGGGGAGTTTCCCTGCCATCTCGGAGCCTCCATTTCCCCCACCTGCTACCAAGGGCGTGGTCTCTGCTGGGACCCCTCACCAGCATCCCCCTGCCAAGCCCCAGGGCTCACTCACCTAGAGCCTGAGTTGCTGCCCTTCCCCAGCATTTTATAACCCCAAGGACCAGCATTTGGGGCTTCGTGGTTAGAAGCATCTGGGAGCAGGGCCTCAAGAGCAAGGAACTTCCCCAGCTCTCCTTGCAGATATGAGGACAGGCTGAGAGCACAGGACACCCAGGGCTGTCACCAGCCCATTGCTGGGGAACGAGCCCCTGCCCGGCACTCAGGGAAATACTGGAGGAGGTGGGGGGCAGGTGCATGTGAGATGGTCACTGGGATTCCCTGTCACTTCCCCCATAGGATTCTCAGTGCTCCACAAGCCTGTGTGAGCCCCACATTCCCTGCCTGCCTGAGCAGAGCCCCGGGGAAGGAGACAGCAATGGAGCCTGTTAAACAGCCAGCGAGAAGCAGCGTTTGGGTCAATCAATGAAACAAGAGAAGTTCACATATTTCTCGGGCAGTGGGAGCTGGGTGTGGCCAAGGCCAGGTTTCGCGTCACAGCCGGTTGTCCTATTTATGGCAGAACCTTCATGGCCAATATTTCCACCCCTGAGGCCTGCACATAAAATCCACATTCAGAGGGAAAAGCAGCTACAAGCCATTTGCCTGGTCGTGGGACATGCAAATTCAGGGTTCCAAACTGGTTAAAAATTTGGATCAGAAAGGCCCCTGCATTTACTGAGTTTCCAGGAAGCAGACGCTGAGCCAAATTTACCTGGTGTTGGCCTCATGGTGGGGATGGGTAGAGGGGCAGCGAGGAGCACCGTTTCAAATTTTGGTTGGGGGGCAACTTTAACTGTGATTTCAGGGGCTACTTAGGCACTTGAAAACTTGAATTTGTTGGCAGATAACTTAGCAATTAGCCGACAGAAGCACTGTATGTAATTCCTATATAAAAGAAAGAAAAATAAACAAATCTTTGACCCACTCGGCTCTAATACTAAGATGTTCTGACTTCTTGTGGCAAATCACTTAAGGGACACTGGTTGGGTTTAAAATTTTAATGTGTATTCTTACTTTGTTTCTAACTCTGTGGAGAGAAAGACCCTGTCAGGACTCCTGGGTTCTATCTCCACTCTGAGAGGGGAGTTGGGATCTAGTGGGTTACAGCAGGGGGCAGATACATCTGGGTTCTATATAAGAACATCAGAATGTCCATACTGGGTCAGACCAATGGTCCATCTAGCCCAGTATCCTGTCTTCCGACAGTGGCCAATGCCAGGTGCCCCAGAGGGAATGAACAGAACTGGTAACCATCAAGTGATTCATCCCCTGTCACCCATTCCCAGCTTCTAGCAGACAAAGGCTAGGGACATGCAGAACATGGTGTTGCATCCCTGCCCATCCTGGCTAATAGTCATTGATGGACCTTTCTTCCATGAACTTATCTAGTTCTTTTTTGAACCCTGTTATAGTTTTGGCCTTCACAACATCCCCTGGCAAAGAATTCCACAGGTTCACTGTAAAGAAATACTTTCTTTTGTTTGGTTTAAATCTACTCCCTGTTAATTTCATTGGGTGATCCCTAGATCTTGTGTTATGAAAAGGAGTAAATAACACTTCCTTATTCAATTTTTCCACACCATTCATGATTTTTATAGACCTCTATCATATCCCCCCTTAGTCGTCTCTTTTCCAAGATGAAAAGTCCAAGACTTTTTGATCTCACCTCATATGGAAGCTGTTCTATACCCCTAATAATTTCTGTTGCCCTTCTCTGTACCTTTTCCAAGTCCAGTATGTCCTTTTTGACCTGAGGTGACCAGATCTGCACACAGTATTTAATATGTGAGCATATAATGGATTTATATAGAAGCAATTATCTATCTATCTATCTATCTATCTATCTATCTATCTATCCCTTTCCTAATGATTTCCAAAATTCTGTTCACTTTTTTGTCTGTCGCTGCACATTGAGCAGATGTTTTCAGAGAACTATCCACAATGACTCCACAATCTCGTTCTTGACGGGTAACAGATAATTTAGACTTCAACATTTTGTATGTATAATTGGGATTATATTCTGACAATGTGCATTACTTTGCATTTATCAACACTGAGTTTCATCTGCCATTGTGTTGCCCAGTCAACTGCTTTTGTGCGATCCCTTTGTAACCTTTCACAGTCTGCTTTGGACTTAACTATCTTGAGTAATTTTGTATGATCTGCAAATTTTACCACCTCCCTGTTCACCCCTTTTTCCACATCATTGTTGAATAGGACTGGTCCCAGTACAGACCCCTGGGGGATGCCGCTATTTACCTCTCTCCATTCTGAAAATTTACCATTTATTCCCTTTTTGTTTCCTATCTTTTAACTTGCAATGCTTTCAGGATCATCTAACCATCCTTAAATTAATTTAATGACAAGCCTTTTGTTATCTTAACCACCCTGCCTCTATTTATAAAAAAGCTCCTTGCCCCAAGGGCAGAAGCTGGGAGCAGCACAGAACTCATCACATATCACACTCAAGCGGTGTTCCAGTTAAGAGCTTCATCTGGGGCTAGGGCATGTGCTGTGAGCAGACTCCGGGATGAAACTTGGGAGTGGGGCAAGAGCTCCCTCTGCTGCCCCTAAATGGTGCCACTGGGCAGCCCGGGGATGCAGGCATGGGCGTAGCTGTGCCAGTGACACGCTGTAATGCTGCTATGGGGGGATGTGCTGGGGTCTGTGTTGAGCCTCTGGCAGGGCTGGTCTTACCATGAGGCGAACTGAGGCAGCCTCCTCAGGTGCCAGACTGGGGAGAAGGGGCGCCACTAGGACCCAGAGTGTAGAAAATTGTGTCTGCTGCTGGAACATATGTATTCTCTCTGCTCTAGATACACAGTGATGGTGGAGTGCTAGGCTGGAGGAAGGAGGTAACAAGCGACATAACAGGCATGCAGGAGAAAAGGGGAGAGGGAATAACAGAAAGCAACAGGAGCTGCAGGGAGAGAGAAGAGAAGGAGCCTTTTATGTACCTCTCTTGCACCCCAGGAGCCTGGACTGATTAACACCAGCTTGTCAGGGAGCTTCCTGTTTCCTGCTGCTTCCCTGAACCCGCTTGAGGAGAACAGGCAGTCAACTGAAGTAGTAGGAGCCAGTTAGGCCCTTAAGACACTGATATTTTCCCTCACTCAGGTCCTGCTACCAGCTTGCTTATTTGTCTCCTTCAAATGAGTGTTGAGAGCCACTATAGTTGGCACAGAACAGCAGTCATGAATGAAAGAAGAAAATGCCCCTCTGGGACAGCATTCGGAAAAAGAAAGAAAGCAAAGGAAGCTTTTCTGTCTAAGCAGGAAAGAGCTCTCCTGAGATACAGAGACACAAATGTTCATGGTGAGCCTTCCGGCCCCAGTGAGGATGTGAGTGGTGAGGAGATGCCTGATCTTCCAGTTAGTCAGAGTGTAAGTGACCTGGCAGCTACTGCAACATCCATATCTCCATCTCAAATGGATGTAACCATGCACATTCCTGAAGAAGAGTGTAGATCAGAGAAGAGTGTGGTGGAAGCACAAGAAACAGCTGCTGCTGAATCTAGTTCCTTAAGTCTAGATGATCCAGGACTGTTGATCCACTTGAGCAGTAGCCTGAGGGACTTCCTTGTACTGCCTGGGCCACAGCAAGTGAAAAATTTCATGTTGCCCAAAGACAATGAAAATAGAAGTTTCCATCCAACACATTCCTGGCGTGAAATCCCCAATGGTGACAAAGTGGAGAGACCATGGCTTATGTACTCAAAAAACGAGAATGCTGCATACTGTTTTTGTTGCCAATTCTTCCAGTCTAATGTTCCAGCCACATTGGGTTCTACAGGAACAAAGGACTAGAAGAATCTGGCTAGAAATCTGGCATGCCATGAGAAGGCAGCAAATTACCAGAGAGCATTCCATAGGTGGAAAGAGCTTGAGAGGAAACTAAGGTTAAAGGCCACCATAGATGATCAGCATCAAGAGAAGATTGCATCAGAGTCTCTTTACTGGCAAAATGTTCTGAAAAGGCTCATTGCCATTGTGAGAATGCTTGCTACCCAAAACCTAGCACTGCGTGACACTTCAGATCAGCTGTATGTGCCAAACAATGGAAGCTTCCTTAAAATTGTGGAGCTGATGGCTGACTTTGATGCTGTACTCCAGGAGCATCTAAAAAGAGTCACCACCCAAGCAATGTACACACATCTTGGAAAAACAATTCAAAATGAGATCAAACAGTTAGTGAAAACAAAAGTCAAACAGAAGATTGTGGCAGACCTGAAGTCAACAAGATATTACTCTGTTATTCTGGACTGCAAACCTGACATCAGCCATTTGGAACAAATGATTTTAATGGTCCGTTTTGTAGCAACAACAGAACCTAGTGAAAATGTCCCTGCAATGGTGACTGTCAGAGAGCATTTTCTAGAATTTATTGTCATTGATGATACTACAGGAGCTGGTATGACAAAAGTGCTTCTTAAAAAGCTGGAAGATATGGGAATTGCGATAGCTCACATGAAAGGTCAGAGCTACAATAAAGGTGCCAACATGAGAGGAAAGAACAAAGGATTGCAGACATGGATCCGAGAATTAAACCCTCGAGCTTTTTTTGTCCCATGCAGTTCTCATTCATTGAACTTGGCGGTCAGTGATGCAGCATCAACATCTAGTGAGGCTGCTGAATTTTTTAATGCAATTCGAAGCATCTATCTATTTTTCTCTGCATCAACTCATCGATGGCAAATTTTGAAGCAACATCTGGGAACACCCTCTCTGACACTGAAACCACTGATCGCAACACGATGGGAAAGTTGAGTGGAGGTGATAAAGCCTATCAAACACCAAATTAGGAAGATAGATGATGCCATAGTTGCCATTATGGAGGATAATGCTATGACAGGAACTGTTCATGGGAGAACAGTGGCAGAAGGAAATGGAATCACCAGAAACATATATAACTTCAAATTTCTGTGTGGCTTAATGTTGTGGCATGACATACTGTTTGAAATAGATGTTGTAAGCAAGAGACTCCAAGGTGTTGACCTTGATCTGTCTGGAGCAATGGAACAACTGGACAAAGCAAAGTCATACCTACCGTCTTACCGGTCAGATGAGGGTTTCAAAACGTTCTGAAGAGTGCACAGAAGTTGGCAGAGGAACTTCACACTGAAGCTATTTTCCCACCCATTCAAGAATACAAGAATCACCAAAGAAGAAGACATTTTTATTATGAGGCACAGGATAATCCCATGAGAGACCCCAAACAATTCGAAGTTGAATTCTTTAACCAGGTGCTAGATTGTGCAATACAGTCAGTTGAAGAACACAGCAGTATATTTGGGATGTTGTATGATATTCCAAAACTCCTCACTATACCTGAAGAAGACCTACACCAGAAATGCAGGGCACTAAAGATGGTGTTGACCCATGATGACATGCGTGATATTGATGCGACTGATTTAGGTGATGAACTGAAAGCCCTTTCAAGACACATTTCAGCAGGATCAACTCCAAAGGCTGTTCTGGAATATATGTGCACAAATAAGATGACACCCTCTTTCCAAATGCTTTTGTTGCTCTGCCCATACTTCTAACACTTTCTGTAACAGTTGCCAGTGGAGAATGCAGCTTCTCCAAGCTGAAGTTAATAAAAACACATCTACGCTCCACAATGACACAGGAGAGGCTGGTCGGCCTTGCAACCGTCTCAATAGAGCATGAGCTGGCCCAGACTGTGGACCTTCAGCAGGAAGCAGTTCAAATTTTGCAGCCAAGAAGGCCCGGAAAACACCACTTTAATTATTCAAACAGATAAAAATGCCAGTGTTTACCATGCAGACAAGAAAAGTCACATTTGCTGTTCAGGCGTTAGAAAGTGAAGTGTTACTTAAAATTTTTGAACAAGGCATTTTAAGTTGTTAGTTCTCCTTTACTGGAGTAGGTAGCAGAGCAGTACCATGAGAGGTGTAGAACAGGAAGAAGGCAGAATTGAGACCTTTCAAAGTTTTGGCCCAAGTGAGGAGGCATGGCAGTATCATTTGAGCTCCCCGCCTCAATGTGCCAAAATGTTGCAGGCCAGCCCTAGCTTCTGAGCATGCACAGGGTGGACAAGGGGGCAGATTTTTGTAGGTATTGAAGTGCCTAACTCCCATGGATGTCAGTGAGAGTTAGGTGCCTGAGTTCCTTTAAACACCTGGCCCAAGGGGTCTCTGGCAGGCTGGGTCTGAGCTGGCTCCTGTGCAGTGAATAAAGTGCTTTGCCATCTCTCTGCCCAACCTGCCTCTTGCGAACGTCGCCAAGCATCACCTGGGGCCATAATTTAGTTGGGAATTGGTGCTGCTCTGAGCAGGGGGTTGGACTAGATGACCTCCTGAGGTCCTTTCCAACCCTGATATTCTATGATTCTATGATTGCCTCCCCGAGTCCGCTGGGGTCCTGGGGAAACTTCACAGTGACAAAGAGTCAGTCGAAGCAGCATTTTCTCATCCCAACAGGGGCTGCAGACACACCCAGATGCAGATAATCGTGAACATCACAGATCAAGGGGGACAGGGTGTGAGAATAAATCATTTATGCCCTGATCAATCTCTCTCTCCCTGCCTCTCTCTCTCTCTCTCTCTCTCTCTCTCTCTCACACACACACACACACACACACACACTGACAAACAGTTTCATTAGCACAGAGTTGAGGCTGCCCCAGGGTATCTTGTGCCCACCCAGAACGCTGAGACCAGCCAAACTTACACGTCTGAAAACCAGATCATTCTGAATTCAGGTATTTCACATTCAGGCTTCCTAAAACCAGGAAACCGAGGGAAGAGCCAGGGCCATGCAACCTTAACTCTGCCCTCGTTGAGCACTGCCCTGTACACCCAGGCTCTGCCTTCGCACTGTAGCAAACAGGAGCTACACGCACCCACCCGCCGCTCACAGACTGAGCCTGCTGCACCCTAAGAACTCCGCCTCTGCTACATTTACTCCCTTTCCCCAGCTCTTCGCTCCTACGTGCACGACGCCATTTAATGCTCGACTTTCCCTCACACATCAGCAGACCCACAGAGCAGACCCACCTACCTGCTGACAGTCCCCGAGCTGAGAATACCCCTGACCCCTGCGACTGGCACAGCCTGCACAGCACAGTGCTGCACAGGGCAAACTGGGTCTCTCAAGTACATACACCTCTTGGGCCTTCATTCACCACCCCTCCCCCATGGCCTCAGAGCCCATCACAACCCTGCTATGCTTCTCAGACAAACCCCTCCATCTTTCACACAGCCACACCTGGCACAGGGAATGCAGCCAGAGCGCAGGCCCATGGTTCCCAGTGGCTGTCGCCAGCTCCCAGGGAGCAGAGGTGAGGTGCATGGGTGTTAACCTTAACTCTGCATTTCCTGGGGTTCACAATCTGAACTTTGCTGGGCTCGACACTCTGACAGGGCAGGAGCTATCACCTGGCACCTGAACTCTGCGTTACCAAAGGGTATTGTCCATGACTGCTGTGGAAGCATCTCTCTCAAGTCTGTCCTCCCCAGTTCTGTGCCACTAAAACAGCTTCTCTGCAGTCACCCCTGTCATGGAGGAGAATTCCTGCTATCGTCAGCTACTGACTGGGGGAACTGGGCAAGTGGCTTCAACTCTTGGGCCTGGTGAAATGGGAATAATTCTCCCCTGCCTCTGAGGGCTGTTAGGAGGGTGAAAAGCAGGTATGATTGGCAGTAGTTGAGATGCTACAGTGGTGATGGCACCTAGCTAGACACGGCCAAGACAGAATGCCGTGTCTTCATCCCAGAGAGAAAAGTAGCCTCAGTCGGGCAACCCAGGTGACCCTGGGCCTGCTGCAGCTCAGCCATAGAACTGACAAGCCTGAGAGACAAAGACACAGAAGGAGCAGAATGACCAGCAGCTCCTCTGGCGTGGCTATACTGTACTCATGGGGAGGGATGGAGTAGAAAGTGGGGGCCCCAGGCTGGAGGCAAGGTGGGGAGATGCCACGTGGGGAGGTCCCGTGGCCCCCTTTAGCTTGTGTCCCCTTTGTGTCCCTCCCATGTGGGCAGTTTACCGATAAGGATGAATTCTACTTGAAGCACTGAGTGAGGCGCTACTGAAGGTGAAGGGACAATCAGCACTTTGAATGATTCCACTGAGTTACAAAGAAAGGTCCTGATCCGACAGCTGCCAGTGAGAGCTTGGCCATGGACGTCAGTGGAAGTTCTCACCAGCACAGACCCTCCCTAGTCTCCAGCTTTTACAGTCCTTGTCTAGCAGATGTGAGAGGGACTTTGCAGCATTGGAACGGACGTTATCTCAGTAACCACAATGTTCAGCATAAAGCCTATGACAGACCAGCTGGGAGAGCAGCGTCCCCCTCCCGCCAGGGAGAGAGATCCCCCCAGTCATGAGGCCAGTAGCACACATGGCCCTGTCTCTCACGGGGGCTGTGGCTTTTCTTCTCTCTAACCTCGGGGAGCACGTGGCAGATCTGAGAGAGCCTGCGGCTTCTCTGTTCCCTTCTCCCTGTAGATCAGAAGGGGAGAGATCAGATGAGACAGCCACAGAGACGTCTCTCCCTGACACACTGAGGAGCAGAGACAGACAGGCATTCCCTGCTGCCAAGTCCCTGAGGGGCTGCTGCGATTCTCACCACTTCTCCCAATGGTCCTGCCGCTGGGCCTCTGCCTGCTCTGTGAGTATGGACACAACTTCCTGGGTTTAGCTTGGCTTTCAGGGAGACTGGGAACAGCTAATCAGTCACTTAATTAGTACTAATCCTGTAGGGTGTGCTGAGCCCCTTCTAAGAGGTATGTTCAGGGTCTGCTTTCTAGGCATCCGCAGCTCCACTAATTACACTGGAACAATTTCACAAGGGTCGTGATGGATTCTCCATCACTGGCAGTTTTTAAATCAACATTGGCTGGTTTTCTAGCAGGTTTGCTCTGTTCAACCAGGATTATTGTGGAGAAGTTCTAGACAATCACAATGGTCCCTTTGGTCTTGGACTCTGTGAATCTAGGAACCGTGTGCGTCCATGGCAGCCCCTGCAAAGGCACGGTGTTCAGTAGCCTCTAAGAGCTGTCCCACGGAGCACAGCCTTGTATTGCCATCACAGTTAGCAACTGTAAAATGCTTTCAGCTCTTTATTCCAACTCTCATTTCTGCTGCACGTTGGAATTCAGAGGCAAATGCTGTGAAATATGTTCTGTTTGCAGCAGAGTAATACATGAAACTCAGCTATAACACTGACCCAGCAAGACAGCAGGATTTATATTTTTATATTAAGTTTTTATATTAAGTTTTTCACTCTGTGCATGGGTCTGTACTGGACTATCCTAGGAAATCTGAGAATGCAGCTCTATGACAAATTTGCTGCCAACTGAATTTCTACTTTTGATCATTCTTTGAATGTTACTTCCTTCAATAACCTTCCATGCACATATCACCCCAAATCACCCTTTCTTTAATGTCAGGAGCAGTGAAACTGCCAAGTACAAGCCTCAAGTAAATGAAAATTCCAACCAAGACATTTTCAAACATCCTAAAATGTGTCTAAAGTTAACTCATCTATGAGTCACAGAGCTGTAATTTTAAGATCTAATATCACATAAAATGCCAAAAGAAGAAAAAATGTAATGTGAACAATCTTTGTTTTTTGTCCACAAAAAGTACCCTGCCAGCCAGAATTCCCTTCATTTTAGTCTAAAGTTACATTTTCATTGCAAAAAGGGGTTTCTTTGTACATCAAGAAAGCTACTTCCCTGTACAGTCCTAGTGGAGACAAGGCACAGCGGATACAGACCCTACTGGCATGGCTGCCGATAGGGGAGGCAAAAGGGGCAGGGACATTAAAGCGCTGGGTATGGGCCGGTGCGGGTTCTTACCGTTATGCAGTACCGGACTGGACCAGCTCACTTTCACCTCAAAATCTCCATGTATTTTTAATTTGTGTTGCTCTGATAAGCTCCCAGTTGACCTGGCTGCACTAACGACGGGAATTTATATTTTATTGCACAGGGGCGCTGGCTGCAAGTCAGGAAATCTGCAGCTCTCCCGGTGAGTGTTGGTGTCATGTAACAATATTAATAATAGACCAGAAGGGCCTGATCCTCGGGCACACTAAGGCCTGTTGAGAGCACTTGGGCAGTGTAAGGAGGCTAAAAAAGGGTGTAAATTCACACTCCCTTACCAGTAGATGGAGATTTAGTGTAAATAAGAATCAGGCCCTGTGTGTCCAGCGGGGGGAGCAGAGGCCTGAGGATCAGGTCTTATGGGGAACACTTTGGATACCACCATTGACTATATAAAAAGCCTGGTATTGTTTCACTGGGCCAGCCTCAGTCTGACTTCAGTAAGACCGGAGTCAGACCCACAGGATGAGTGCAAGGGGACCAAATCCAGTGGGAGTGTAAATGGTGGCCCAGTTTACACTGGAGTGGGGATAAATTGATTGGGAAAGGGGTAAGAGGTTGTAAGTGGCAAAGCAGTGGAATTTGCACCAGTTTGTGACTGGAGCTCGTAGACACACCTGAGTTAATTCAAATAACAGCGGCGAGGACACGACAGCCTGAGACCCTGTGCAAAGAGCCGGTGCTTTGTTGATTTACCCCCGCTGAGGAGCTGGCCCAAGAGGGATAAAAGCAGAGGAGCTGGTGGGAGCTGACAGGGTGTAAAGCAGGAGGAGGCAGCTCCCCCCGACCCATGTAGGACAAATGGTTTTGAATTTACAAATCCAGCTGGCAAGAGGGAGACCCTTGTTCCCTGTCACATAAAGTCCCCAGCTGAGGTGAGCCCGATCCAGGGTGACACACAAGGGCCTGGCTAGTCTCTGCCATAATTCAAACGTCAGCTCCATGAGAGAGGAGCCGTTTCACCAAATAATGTTTCCTCCCCACCTAGGTGACCTCCCTGCCCCAACACTGATCCTGGACAAGGGCCCTACCCCCCAAGGGGAAACCATCATACTGATCTGCCTCCTTCCTATGGACACCTCGGCAACGCGCGTCATCTTCTGTAAGGATGGAAAGGAAATGTTAATGCTGCCCAAGGACAGAAACAAATTCATTGTTGAGTCAGCCCAGCCAGTCTCTGCAGAGAGCGCAGGGGAGTATTCCTGCCGCTACCAGCACAAGGATGACAGGAACCAGGAGAAGACTTCTCTCCCCAGTGCTCGCCGGTACCTGAGTGCACCAGGTAACACGCTGAACGGACAGAGGGCTGCTTAACACACAGGGGGCAGGCAGCAGGGGCGCGGTGGGAGAAGCAAGTGACAACTAGAGTAAAAGTTTCTAAACTTCCATCTCTTGTGCTGAACTCTCCGTGCCTGAACTGCAGCTCAATGCTCGTTAGTTTAGCTAGATTCAATCTGCCCTCCTGCAGTGTTATGAAGGTGAAGACCAGGACTGACCTGTTCAAAACATGGGCAAATCCTTAAATGTGGAATTTGGCAGGTGCATTGTCATTAATGTCTACACAGGCTTTGCTTGAAGTTCAGAACAGACAGGGGTAAACTAATGCAGTTGGGACCATTTGAAAATCCTCCTGGGCGCATGCACAGCAGGGAATGTTGCAAATTAGAAGCTACTTGTGGCTGCTTATCTAAGTTCTGGATACACATTATCCACATCCAGATCTTGCAGTTCTCCTCCAATGAGCCTGATCAAAACACTGGTATTAAAAACCCTGCCACGTTTACTTGGTGCTAGAAAAGGGGAAGTTTCAAATTGGACTCAATGCGGCCGCCCCAGATTCTCTCTCCCATTCATGTTCTTGGGCTGATTTCCTTACAGGCGACATGGTAAAGGGACAGGCACCCAGGGGGACTCATTTCAGAGATGGTGGATTCTCCATCACTTGATGTCTCTAGAGTGAGACCGGATGTCTCTTTCTGAATTCTGGGCTCTTGTGCCAAGGATGTTATGGGCTGGAGATATGGGACTAGTCCTGTTACGCAGAAGTCAGTCCATATGATCAGAACAATCCTTTCTGGGTTTCAATATCTGTGAATCTATTTATGAGACAGAGTAAAATATTGTAGTATCAGGACCAGCTGAATCCTAATTGCTTTGAATTCAGTAGAAAGGTTTCCACTGATTTCAGGGAGAGCAGAGCCAGCCCTGTGTGTATATCTCTCCCTGGTATCACACAGAAGTAATTGAGGTTTTGTAATGTGCCACTCCCTACAGAATCCACCCTGCCAGAGAGAGAATATCCACCCACATCTGACTTCTGTTTGGATTTGGCATTAATATCTCCTGCTTATTGGGCAAGATTACAGGAGGGTGACCCCCCTCAGTCGTGGCATGCTCAGTACAGCTCTGCTACCCTTTACTCACACAATAAGGATAATAACATTTCATTGCCCTGCATTCAAGATTAAAGTGAATTTTAACCCAAAATGGATGAGGTTGTCAAAGAAAGTCCCTCTGCTGACCTCCTAGGCAAAGCAGCTCTGTACATGAAAATACAGCCTGCAGCTGAGGCCTTTTCCCTGAGTTCATCAATAGTCATCAAGGGAGAGATCATTCAGGACTTGCTGACACATGGGTACTTTACAGGGAAACTGAGGCACACAGAGAGATGATGATTTACCTAAGGTCTCCCAGACGCAGAGGTGGGATTAGGACCCATGTCTCCTGAGTTCACACCCAGTGCTCTAGCCACAAGGCAATACTGCCTTCCTTGAGCAGATTCTTGCTTTGCAAATCAAATGTTCCCATGTCACTATGGGATGCTCCAAGAGACACTCTCAGGTATTTCACTGGCAGTCGCTGCCATTTCATGTCAGGGTTCTGGCTGACGGGATCTGTGATCGCTGTGTGTCTGCCCCACAGATGGTCCCAGCCCTTCTGGGAGTGACAGCTCAGGAGCAGAGCCATCGCCCCCAGGTAAACAGATTTGCTCAGTGCGAGGGGACTTCCCTGTATGGGATACGGGGGGCCTGGTCTGAGATTAGAGGAGGTCACCCAGCACTCTCAGTGGTGAGACCATTACTCTGCCATAAGCTGCACCTGGATGGGTAGGGACTGCGTGGTAAGAATCCACGAGCGGCAATGGGGTGTTTCACAAGGAGATGGCTAAAGCCAACTCGTTACCTCACTGTGAAAGGTGATGGCAGTCAAGGTGTCCCAGGGCAACTGGCCCTATGACAAGGTAACAGGGGCAGCCCCACTCTGCGCTGTTCCCTGGCAGGGAACATTATCACAGCCCTGTGCCAGATTGGCCATGTGGCTAAGTTTGTCTGGGCCTCGTGATAAGAGAGAAGCATCCAGGGAGCCAAAGAAGGATGGATGGATGGATGTGGGGTGACCAGACACCCCAATATTATCTGAACCATCTGGATATAGAGGTAAATATACCCCACCCCACCCACCACTGCCCACCTGAAAAAAAAGTGTTGTGATTTTTCACACATGCTGTTTGGTCACCCTAGATGTCTGGCCTGGGTTAAAAGAAGTTGAGCAAGGGCTGAAGTTGGCCTCATTTATCCCATGCAGCCCCGGGAAGGAGAACTGTGGGACTCCTGACTCCAGGAGGAGAACCCCTCTGAGATGTCAGCTCAGAGCCCAGAAGGAGAGTGTGATATTCCTCTCCTAAGGGGGGAAGGTACAGGCAGTATCCACAGGCCCCAGGTCTGTTGGAACCCTGAATGAAAGGAGACCCCAGGATGGACTAATTTGATGCACTGCAAGAGATCTAATAAATGAGACCCCACCCCGCCCCCACAAAGGGGCAGTCTTGTTTCATGTGTCCTGACCTCGGAGAAAGGTCTTGTAAGATGCAAGCGGAAGCTATGAGCAAGACACCTGCAGGGCCACATTGTGCCACAAGAGGGCGCCCTGAGACAGTTGCTTGTGCCTCAAGGCGAGAGGCAGGTTTAACTGAGCAGGCATCTCATGTCAGCTGTCGTGTTACAAGCACCCCCAATTTCTCACAGTGTGCACCAGGTTTTGGTGGGATGTAAGATGATGTATGGGGGCTTCCCTAACCTGGATCCATGTCCCCTGGGCTCACCCCCATTCTGGGTCCCCAGTCTCTGGGGCTCACCCCCATCCTGGATCCCTTTTGTGTTCCCCCTCTGTATTCTGGATGCTCCCAGCCCCACCAGCGTCTGTCCCTGGGCCCCAGCCTAATCCCCTGTTTTTCTCTCTGTTCCCGGCTGCACCAATGGTTTTCTAGGACTGGGACTCTTTGTGGGACTCGCCCTCACGGCCGGCCTGGCTCTGGGCCTGCTGGGGTGTTTTCTGATGAAGACAGGTAGGTGCCGGTGGGGCAGAGGATGATCTGGGATGGGTGGCTGTTCCAGGGCATCGCTCTGACACCTTAAATCATAAAGGTTAAAGAACGGCCATGCTGGGTCAGATCAATGGTCCATCTAGCCCAACATCCTTTCTTCAGGCAATTAGTGAGTGATCCATCCCCTGTCGTCCAGTCCCAGCTTCAGACAGTCAGAGACTAGGGACACCCAGAGCATGGGGTTTGTCCAATGGCTAATCGATGGACCTTTCCTCCATGAACTTGGCCACTTCTTTCTAAACCCCATTATACTTTTTGCCTTCACCACATCTGCTGGCAAAGAGTTCCACAGGCTGACTGTGCAATGGGTGAAGTTTTTTTTGTTATAAAGCTGCTGCCTATTTAATTTCATTGAATGCCCCCTGGATCTTGTGTTGTGTGAAGAAGTAACTAACACTTCCTTGTTCAGTTTCTCCACATCAGTTACGATTTCATAGACCTCTATCATATCCCATGTTAATCATCTATTTTCCAAGCTGAAAAGTCCCAAACTTTTTAATCTTTCCGTATACACAAGCTATTCCACATCTTTAATCATTTTGTTGCCCTTCTCTGTACCTTTTCCAACTCTAATATATCTTTTTTGACCTAGGGCAACCAGAACTGCACACAGTATTCCAGGTGTGGGTGTGCCATGGATTTATATAGTGGCATTATACTATTTTGTGTCTTATTATCTATCCCTTTCCTAATGGTTCCCAACATTCTGTTTGCTTTTTTCACTGCTGCTGCACACTGAGCAGATGTTTTCAGAGAACTATCCACTATCCCAGATCTCTTTCTTGAGAGGTAACAGCTAATTTAAATCCCAGTCCAATAGCAGTGAATGGCACGTTTGCTGGTTGTAACCCTGCTGACGAATGGGGAGCAGAGCTGACTGATCTGAGATTGCCCAGCACTGAGGTTTCTGGGCATCTGTCCCCTGCACTAGCCACTGCCCTGTGCTGCCTCCATGGATCTGCAGCTGCAGGGCTCTGTGGGTAGCTAGACCCCAGAGACCAGTGGGGAGGTGCAGCACATCGGGGCAGAGGTGCACATTGCCAGGCTGGCTCTGGCTTGGCAGTCACCCTAGGCTGTAATGTGCACTGAGCTTCCCTAACACAATTTTCTTTCTCTCGGTAGTTGTGTCGCGCTGCAGGTCTCACAGGTAGGAGGGAACCTCGCCCTGATCCCCAGCTCCCTTCAGGGGCTGCTCCCCAGGTGATGCCCAGGTCTGGGAGGGGGGCTCATTGCTGCCCTGCCTGGGAATCTGCCCTGGGGAGCTGACCTGGGCCATACCCTCCAGCTACTCACAATGCAAATGCTCCTGGGGTTTTGAGGGGCCTGACCCTTGTCTGGGAGCCTCGTCTCCCCCTGCCATAGTGATGGCGATGGTGCTTCTGTCCTCCTGCCCCCATGGCTAATGGCAGTAGGGCCCTTCCCCCGGCACCAGGTGCTGCACGTGGGACTGACACAGCTCTTGTTCCACACAGGGATCCTGGCCCAGACCGGAGCAGCCCAGCCGCTGAAGATCAGATCCAGTGTAAGAGCCTGTTGTTCTGGTACCACCGCGGGGGAGAACTCGGCCGTTTGTCCATCTGTTGGCAGGCGTCAGAGTCCTGGGTGTTGGGGCCAGAAAGGGCCCTGGGTAGCCAGGCCAGAGAGTCCTGCCCTGATGGGGACTGTTCTCTCTGCTGCCCCAGCTTCTGCCCAGACCAATGACGATGTGATGGGAGCCCCTGGCCATGAGCAGGGGCAGGACTGGGAGGAGCCCTGGCAACTCCTGCTGGAAGCTGCAGGGTGGGCGCAGGGGCCTGGGCAGACACCTCGCTGTATGGGGAGAAAGGAGACACACACCAGGAACAGCCAGAGCATTTCCCCAAGATCCATAGGCATCTGAGGCCAGCCAGCCCATTAGGGTTCACACTGGCCAGGCAATGCGCAGCGCTGTCTCTCTCCAGTGGGCCCAGCTGGGGTCAGGGGTAGGTCTGTGTCCCTGGAGGATGTGGGTTGGGGTCTCTCCAGGGTGTGGGGAACCTGGTGAGGATGCACTGACCTTGGTTCTCTCCCCCAGATGCCGAGGTCACCAGAGTCGGAACTGTCCAGGTGAGTCGCTGTGCCAGTGCCCGCAGGGCAGACATGGCCCAGGGAGCCAGGTTTGGGCAGAAAGTTCCCATGCAAACAGGCATCAGGAAATATGGCTAAACCCAGGAAAACCCTTGGGCTGATCCCAGTGCCAGTGCCTCTGGCCTAGCCAGGAGTGAGGTTCACCAAGGGGTGATCCCAGCCCTGGGGGATAAATAGTGACTGTCCTGGCATGAAGAAAGAATCATACAATCATAGAAGATTAGTGTTGGAAGAGACCTCAGGAGGTCATCTAGTCCAACCCCCTGCTCAATGCAAGACCAACTCCAACTAAATCATCCCAGCCAGGGCTTTGTCAAGCTGGGCCTTAGAAACCTCTAAGGATGGAGATTCCACCACCTCCCTAGATAATCCATTCCAGTGCTTCACCACCCTCCTAGTGAAATAGTTTTTCCTAATATCCAGCCTAGACCTCCCAGACTTCAACTTGAGACCATTGCTCCTTTTTCTGACGCCACTGAGAACAGTCTAGCTCCAGCCTCTTTGGCTGCTATTAAATCCCCCTTCACTCTTCTCTGCTGCAGACTAAATAAACCCAGTTCCCTCAACCTCTCCTCATAAGCAATGTGCCCCAGCCCCCTAATTATTTCTGTTGCCCTCTGCTGGACTGTCTCCAATTTGTCCACATCCTTTCTGTAGTGGGAGGCCCTAAACTGGACGCAATACTCCAGATGTGGCCTCACCAGTGCCGAATAAAGGGGAATAATCACTTCACTTGATCTGCTGGCAATGGCGCCTACTTATACAGCCCAAAATGCCGTTAGCCTTCTTGGCAACAAGGACCCACTGTTAACTCATATCCAGCTTCTCATGCACTGTAATCCCCAGGTCCTTTTTTTCAGGAACTGCTGCTTAGCCAGTTGGTCCCCAGCCTGTAACAGTGAATGGGATTCTTCCATCCTAAGTGCAGGACTCTGCACCTGTCCTTGTTGAACCTCATCAGATTTCTTTTGGCCCAATCCTCCAATTTCTCTAGCTCACTCTGGACGCTATCTCTACCCTCCAGCATATCTGCCTCTCCCCCCAGATTAGTGTCACCCGTGAACTTGCTGAGGGTGCAATTCATCCCATCATCCAGATCAGTAATAAAGATGTTGAACAAAACCAGCCCCAGGACCATATCAAAAGCTTAGCTAAAGTCAAGATAGATCACGTCCACTGCTTTCCCCATATCCCAGAGCCAATTAAGTCATCATAGAAGGTAATCAGGTTGGTCGGGCATGACTTGCCCTTGGTGAAAGAAAGAATTTAAGAGTCTGGACTTAATTCTCCAGCCAGTTTCATGTCACTGTAGTGCCACTGGAGTCAATGGGGCCAGATCCCCATTTGGTGTAAATCAGCTGAAGCTCCATTCAAGCCATTGAACCAAATCACCAGTGGGTGTAAATCAGCCTCACTCCTGTGACTGCAATGGAGCGACACTGATTTACACCAGCTGGGGATCTGGCCCCAGAAATCCAATAGAAGAAAAGAGAAGGTTTGTCTGTCATCACGTCTGGCTCAGCTTTGGGAGTTTCCCTGACTGACCCATGGCTTGTCTCACCTCCGGAAGCCCCAGCTGAGGGGAGCGCTTGATCGTATGGGGGACTCCAAGCACCTGTGTCCATCTCATTGATTCCAATAGGACTGGAGCATGTGGTTAAAGTTAAGACTTGTGCTCCAGCACCCTCTTGCACATGGCACTCCCCTGCCCTGGCTCTAAGGAGAGGTCGTTCCTCCCCCTCCCCTCATCCCAGGCCCTGGTCCGGGCTCCCGCCCTGGTGCTCCCCAGGAGACTAATTCAGACTGGGAATAGGGTGTAAACGTTTAACGGGGAGAGCAATTAACCACTGGGACCATTCCCCAGGGGCCGTGGGGGATTCTCCATCCCTGACAATTTATACCTCAAGACTGGACGTGCATCTAACAGATCCAAGAGCTATTGTGGGGACGTCTCCAGCAGAAGTCAAACAGGGGGTCAGACGAGGTGATCACAATGGTCCCTTCTGACCTTGGAATCCATGAACCCAGGATTCCCGGCCTGCCTGTCTGCGGGTGGGGGAGTTTCCCAGCCAGCTCACCAGGGCTCTCACCCCGTCCATGTTTTATTGATGTCCCAGCAGCCCAGGGTGGACAGGAATGTGGCAGTGACGTACGCGGTGGTGGGACGGGGCGGCTCTCGAGTGCAGGACACCCGGACGACTCCATAGCTCTCGGTAAGGGTGACGCTCTGTGAATGGGCCCATGTGGGATGGGGGCTGTTCTCCCCACAAAGCCACTGCAGGGACTGGTCACTGGGGGAAGGATCCAACCCACCCTCCCTGCCACCTCAGAGCCTCCATCTCCCCCAAGGAGTGCGATCTGTGCTGGGACCCCTCACCAGCACCCCCCTGCCAGGCCCCAGGACTCGCTCGCCTACAGCCTGAGTCACTGCCCTTCCCCAACTGCCCTTCCCCAACCTAGGGCACTCAGCGCTGTCACCCTGGGAAGGGGCAGGGGGATGGAGCATGCGAGATGGTCACTGGGATTCCCTGTCACTTCCCCACAGGATTCCCAGTTCCCCACAACCTTGTGTGAGCCCCACACTCCCTGCCAGCCTGAGTGGAGCCCTGGGAAGGAGATGGTGATGGCGTCTGTTAACCCAGCCGGAGAGAAGCAGCATTTGGGTCGCTCAGGGGAAACTCAGACACTTCATGGGCAGCAGAAGCTGGGTATGGCTGAGGCCGGGCTTCACGTCACAGCCCATTGTTATAGTTACAGCAGAACCTTCCTGACTAAAGTTCCCATCCCGGAAGCCTGCCCATAATATCCCCTCGGTGACTGTGAATGCAGAGCAACAGGCAGCCACACACCATTTGCAGAGGCAGCTGCCTGACGTGCACACCTGGTCGTGGGAAATGCAAATGCAGGGTCCCAAATGAGTTCAGAATGTGACCCGAAATGGCTCCTGCATTTACTGAATACCCAGGACACAGATGCTGAGCCAAATCTCTCTGGTGCTGGCCTCACAGTGGGGTTGGGGAGCGGGGCATTGCGGGATGCCTGCATGGGTGTAGCTGTGCCAGCGACTTACTGTAATGCTGCTATGGGGGGATGTGCTGGGGTCTGTGTTGAGTCTCTGAGCACGTGCAGGGTGAACAAGGGGGCAGATTTTTGAAGGTATTGAAATGCCTAATTCCCATGGATGTCAGTGAGAATTAGGTGCCTGATCCCCATTAAATACTGGCCCAAGGCGTGTCTGGCAGGCTGGGTCTGAGCTGACTCCTGTGCAGTGAATAAAGTGCTTTGCCATCTCTCTGCCCAACCTGCCTCCTGCGAATGTCGCTAAGTGTCACTTGGTGCCAGGTGTTACAGTGAGACACACAAGGAGCAATTACCTCCCTAAGTCCACTGTGGACCTGGGGAGACTTGGCAGTGACATGGGTTTGGTTCAAGCAGCGTTTTCTCACCCCCACGGGGGCCACAGAGACACCCAGATGCAGAGAGTCATGAACATCACAGATTGAGGGGGACAGGGATGTAAGAAAATTCTTTAAGCCCTGACCCCTCTTTCTCTATCTCACACACATACACACACACACACACACACACACACACTGACAAAGAGTTTCATTAGCACAGAGTTGAGGTTGCCCTGGGGTATCTTGCACCCGTCCAGAACGCTGAGACCAGCCAAACTCACACATCTGAAAACCAGAACAGGTATTTCACACTCAGGCTTCCTAAAATCAGGAAACCAAGGGACGGGACAGGCCCTCACAGCCTTAACTCTGCCCTCGTTGATCGATGCCCCATACGCCCAGGCTCTGCCTTCGCACTGTAGCACCCGCCCTCTGCTCACAGACTGAGCCTGCTCCACCCTAAGAACTGCCTCTGCTACATTTACACCCCTTTCCCCAGCCCCTCCCTCCTACGTGCACGATGCCATTTAATGCTCGACTTTTCCTCACACATCAGCAAACCCACAGAGTAGCCCCACCCCCACCTCCCTGCTGACCGTCCCCATTCCGAGAACACCCCCGAGCCCCGTGACTGGCACAGCCTGCACAATGCAGCGCTGCACAGGGCAAATTGGGTCTCTCAAGTACCAACACCTCTTTGGGCTTCACTCACCACTCCGCCCCAATGGCCTCGGAGCCCATCACAAGCCTGCCACACTTCGCAGACAAACCCCTGCACCATTCACCTAGCTCAGGGAACACAGCCGGAGCGCAGGCCCATGGTTCCCAGTGGCTGTTGCCAGCTCTCGGGGAGCAGAGGTGAGGTGCATGAGTGTTAACCTTAACTTTGCCTTTCCCGGGGTTCACAATCTGAGCTGTGCTGGGCTTGACACTCTGGCAGGGCAGAAGCTATTGCTGGGCACCTGTAGCTCCCTACAGACAAATAATGTGGTGAATTCTTGTTACTGGAGGTCTGGGGCTGGGCGAAATAAAACTGGTTTGGGGCACGAGATGGTGATTTAACATGTGAGGACTCAGGAAAGGCCCATTGGGTTGCTAGGAGCTGACATGAACGTTCATGTCAGTTCCAGCAGGTGGGGGAGGACAGTGGGAGGAGGGAACTGAGGGTTGATGGCTAGAGGTGGGATTTTCCTGGGGCCTGGCTGAAGGTGCAAGGAATGGATGTTCAAGACACCAGAGACTAGCCCAGGGGTCAGCAACCTTTCAGAAGTGCTGTGCCGAGTCTTAATTTATTCACTCTGATTTAAGGTTTCGTGTGCCAGTCATACATTTTAATGTTTTTTTAGAAGGTCTCTTTCTAGAAGTCTAGAATACACCACTAAACTATTGTTGTATGTAAAGTAAATAAGATTTTTAAAATGTTTAAGAAGCTTTATTTAAAATTAAATTAAAATGCAGAGCCCCCTGGACTGGTGGCCAGGACCTGGGCAGTGTGAGTGCCACTGAAAACCAGCTCATGTGCCGCCTTCGGCACGTGTGCCATAGGTTGCCTACCCCTGGACAAGCCCATGGGGGGCTGTATGGGCCAGGCAACTGGGAAGGCAGTATTGAGACCAAATTGTGAGGACAGAGGAGCCAGAAACTTCTGAGAAGGACGTCTGCCCTGGGATCTGCAGTGAGACTTTCCCGTGTTTGAGAGGGTACAGAGGGCACCTCTAGATGAGCAGTAACTGAGTAAACTCCTGGGGTTACACGGAGAGTCACCATATGTCCCAATTTTATAGGGACAGTCCCAATATTTGGGGCTTTTTCTTATATATGCTCCTATTACCCCACACCCCATCCCAATTTTTCACACTTGCTGTCTGGTCAGCCTAGTTACATGCAATAACAAACTAAGAGCTTATTAAACAAACCTGGAGTGGTGCTACGGTGACTGGGGTGCTCCAGCCGTGGGTTTGAAGAGCACATATCGTATTTATCAGTGAGTGTCCCACTCCTGGGGCCAGGGGCCTGGGAAGAAGGGAGCTATACTGTAAAATGGGCACTGGCGTAGCAGAGGGTGACAGCCGGGAGAGGCTATGCTGCATAATGGGCACTAGAGGGCAGCATTTGCTTCTCAGTTCTGCAGCTCCAGAGAAAGTAACCTAGTATGTTTATTCTTAATGAAGCTTTTGTATCGAAGAAGGAAGAAAACCAGGGGGTTTCTCTAGGTTACCAATACATTTCAGAGTCTCTGTAACTCTCATCTGTCCCCAGATGTGTGATTTAAGGCACTAGGAACAGCTTGTGCCTGTGTTACTGACTTTAAGCTGAAAGATCCATCATACGATTTTTGGCAATTATCCGACTCCTTAAAGTATTTTTGCCTCGAATGTTGAACACAAAATATCCAGATAAGGTGCAGAGTGCTGTGGCAAGCTGTGTTATCCTAGTCCTGAGGCACAAGGATTGCTGGGGCCATTTCAGTGAGGTCTGGGTGCTCCCTTTTGCAGCAGAAAACATTTAAACAAGTAACCCAAACAATCATCCAAAGCAGAGTCAAATGTTTCCCAGACTGTTAAAATTTCCTGTAGCTGATAATCTGACCCAAGTCATTCCTGACAATTCATCTGCTGGGCCATAAAGACAGCACCCCGGGGGAACTATCCTTCCAAGGTGGATCCTGCAGTTAGCACCCAGAGTGACAACCTGCCCGCAGCTTGGCATGGAGACAGCTAATGGTCGGTAGCAGAATCGTAGACTTCAGCCAGAGGCGCTCTGCAACGTTAGTCCAAGACAAATCTATTGGTGCTCTTTGTCCCTAGCAGTTCCCTGATGTTCAGGACCTTTGCAGGGAGAGGCAGGGTTATGGGAATGGGGGGGAAGGGGGATGGAGGGTCAGCGAGGGAGCAGGGAATGTGATGGCAGGGGCAGGGAGACTGTGAGCTGCAGGAAGATGAAGACGTGTTTCTACTAGCAGGTTTGTGTTCCTGCAGTGCTGCTGGGCCTACCCTGGGCCGCATTTGCAGTTAACACAGCACCATGGTCAGCAGATGGTCGCTTCCATAGTGCAGACTAAGTGTGAGGAGAAAAGGGAACAGGAGGGAACAGGAGAACGTGAGAGGAGGAGCTTGCTGGGTGGGGCTGTGTCCATCTGGTGGCTGTTTCGCTTCTACTGCTACCAGCTACCGTAAGGTGATGGTCACTCCTGTGCTAGGTGCCAGCCAATCCACAAGCCAGGAACTGTCCTGATGACTCCCAGGTCAGGTATGGGCTGAGTCTGACAACATCACTCCAGGGCTTGGAACTCTCTCTTGCTGGATAACAACAACAGACCCCCCAAACCTTAGCCTGCTCCAACCCTGTTCCTAATCCTGCTCTAGCCTTGTTCTCACTCCGGCCTTGCTCCAACCCTGCTCCGGACTCCTGATCCTGGCTTCAGCCCCCGGCTCTGACCACTAGACCCGACTGCTATGGCTCTGACCACTAGGCCTGATCATCCCCATCAGGGTTTCTGCTAGATGCAAGTGGCAGAGGGCTCTGCTGTGGATACATCAGTCCCATCCTTGGTGGTGAAGTGATCATGCAGGGGTCAATACAGGTCCACAGCCTGGGATTTGTGTTTTCAGTTTGTTTTAAAATCCCACACCCCATGGAAATTACAAACCTACACACGGCATTAAAAGAACATTCGAGTTGCTCTGCCAAGCCCTTGAATGACGGTTTTCCTAGATCAGAAAATCAGTGTGTGACTGCGAATGCCCTTCCCCCTCTCCCGCGCGCTCCGATCTGGTGAGGCAGTTGGTGTATTCAGTGCTGAGGCAGAACCCAACCACTGCACTGAGATGAGACATTGTGTCATGTTGCAGGAGCCTGTGCTCCTGGTGCCCTGCCAAAGCAGAATGGAAACCCCCCAGCCCAAACCCAGGGGCGCCAGAAACAGAGCCGGCTCCAAGTTTTTTGCCGCCCCAAGAAAAATTTTTTCCTGTGCCCCCTGGCCCCGCCCTAACTCCGCCCCTTCCCCTCCCCATTCCAACCCTTTCTCCAAATCCCTGGCCCCACCTCCTCCCCCGGGCACGCTGCATTTCCCCTCCTACCCCTACCTCCCACATTTGCCTGGGAGGGAGGGGGGAGAAGGGGAGCGGCAGTGCACTCAGGGGAGGAGGCGGAGGTGAGCTGGGGTGGGGAGCAGTTCCTCTGCCCCTCCCCCAGGGTTACTTCCTGTGGCCCTCCCCATGCCCCCCACCGCCGCAGCTCACCTCTGCTCTGCCTGCTCCTGAGCGCGCTGCCGCGCTCCGCTTCTCCCCATCTCTCCCAGGCTTGCCGTGCGAATCAGCTGTTTTGCGGCAAGCCTGGGAAGGAGTGGGGGAGCGGAGCGGCAGCAGCACGCTCAAGGGAGCAGGTGGAGCAGAAGTGAGCTGCGGCGGTGGGGGGCAGTTCATCTGCCTCCCGCCAGGATTACTTCCTGCGGCCCTCCCCGCGCCTCCCACCGCCGCAGCTCACCTCCTCTCAGGGCCGGCTCCAGGCTTTTTGCGCCCCAAGCAAAAAAAAAAAAAAAAAAAAAAAGGGCCGCCGTGGTTGGAGCGCGGGTGCCTAGAGCCGGCCCTGTCAGCTGGTGTAAATCAGTAAGCTCTGGTGGCTACACCAGTGTTGGTGCCATTAGGCATATCCCTAGATAACTTAGGAGGGTAGAAAAACACAGTGTTAATGAAGCTTTTCTGTACCAGGCCTGAAATGGACCAAAGTTATTTTATGCTGGTCTAAGAGTCCCTTTATGTTAAACTCTAGTTGAATTCCTAAGTCAGCATTTAGAATGGAATGTGTAACTGCTCCTTATCAGTGGAACACGGACAGCAGAAGATAGTAAATAGGGGCCCTACTTGTGTTTAGTTTAGGAAAAGGGGAGACAAGATAATAAATTCAGGAGTAAACCAAGGTAACAGCCTTGAAAAGTTACAAGATGAATTGTTTGCTGTCAAGAATGATTTAATCTGTTTGATGTAATTGTTAACTATACAAAGTGCCTATTATATGGGAGGGGACTAGAAGGGGGGTGAGTGGGCAATGGGGGGTAATGAGAATGCCTTGTTGAAATCATGTATAAGAAGGGACACACAGCTTGTATCTGGGTGTGCAGGATTTGAGGTTGTAAATACCTCCCTGGCACCTTACTTGAGCTCAAATAAACTTTTTCTGCATTCTCCACCCTGGTGTGATAATTAGTGCGACGCACACCGGGCAACGAACCACTGTTTGCTGCCTCAGGCCTTTTTTGGGCCGGCAACAGTCTTGGCGTCCCTGGGTGGGCTCGAGGCAAAATTATGCCTTGCCCGGACTCCTCCAATGGCCGGTGGACGACAGTCACAGCCGATGCCCAGCGCGCACCGGTGCTTTTACCGGGGGCCTCGGCAGGGACGTGTCAGACCGACCTTGGAAGGCACAACGGTGCAACGCACTCAGATAGTGGAGAAGCAGCTGCGGGCGACGGTGAGGAACCGGTCCTGTGGAAAAGGTAGGAACAGTTCAGTGCTGTTAACCTTTTGTTTGCCTGTTAAGACCTGGGGACGCCCAGTGTCTTCCCATAGGTATGGGGCAGGGATAGAGTACAGGCAGGGCACGGTGTATGCCCCCAGAATGCATTCTAGCAAATTGGAAAGTGTTTGGTTTGGATCCAATGATTAAGGGTAAATTAAAAAGGTTCTGTACAGTAGACTGGCTTCAATATCAACTAGAGAGCCAGGAAAGGTGGCCACCAGAAGGATCACTTAATTACAACATGATCCTTCAATTACTTTTGTTTTGTTAGCGAATGGGTAGCTTTTGAAACTGTTTGTATAAAGAGCTCTTGTAAAAATCCCCCATCATATGCCCCAGAGCTGCACTGGGAGGAGGATTGTCCGTGGGAATAATGGTCTTGGTGTGTGTGTGTGTGTGTGTGTATACCTGTGTGAGTGTCTGTTACTGGAAGACGCCCAGATTAACCTGTGAAGCAAATGCTAATGATCAGGACTAGTCTAACGCAAGCCCAGTAATTAGTGGATCTTTAGGAGATCCGACCCACGGTGGGCTGACTCAGCCTGGCATCGTCCGGCGAGGAAGCTGCCTGGGTCTAGGAATGTGTGAACCCATCTTCCCTCCCCCCCCTGTAGGGAGAGATTCTTAGTTTATGAGCCGCTAGCGCGGACAGGGCCCCCCCTCTTTGTGTGTGTAAGTGGAAAATGGGGGAAGGGACAGTCTAAACATTCTACCTCACCCCCTAAGGGTACCCCAGCATAGTACATGTACGTACATTATGGTCCTGAAACCTGCAGGTATTTAGAGAATTGGAATCTTTACACGTGTGAAAATCCATCTAAACAATGTCCATTAGAAGGTATCTTCAATCTAGATAAGATCATATATCTTAGAGGAGCTTTTAATTACCAAAGGAAAAGCCTCTGACACAGTGTGAGCAATTTGTCTAGGAATGGGTTAATTTGAAACTCAGCTAAGCCCAGAGATAAGGAGAGCTGCTCTGTGTATTAGGTCAGACTATGTTAAGTACAAAGAAAAAACTGCTTTTATCCCCAGCTAGCTGTGGGAAAATATAGACAGAGGTAAATTAAAGGTAATATAAATTACAGAACTGAGATTGCATTTGCAAAGCTTAACTGTTCAGTGAGATTTAACAGTCTTTGCAATCCCAGAGTTGGTATGGCTTGGTGACCTGAATCTCTGAAAGAGACACTGCAGGAGATTCCAGGGTGTAAAAGAACAGCTCTCCCAAGAGTGGAAGCATGTTGGAAATATTGGATAAGCTGTATACAGAATAATCTCCCGTCCACCTATTCCCCTTCTCTGAATGTTATATACAGACGTGGTCAGTCTGGATATGTGTGAGTATTAAAGTGGCTTAAGGCTTGGGGAAGCTTTGGGGTTTGGTTATATGGTGTGTTTTGTCCTCCCCCGACGTCCTGCAATAGATAAATTGGTAACAGGTTTGTTACAGTTTGGTGAGTAATTGAGAATGGGGGAGCCCTATAGAATTTACACCATTTATCTGTTTTACCTTTGTTATTTTGTGTTTCTTTGTTTGGCACTGTTGGTGTGATATGTTGAGGATTGCATGATTAAAGGTGAGCCTACTCTCAGCTGCAGTAAGTCTGAGAACTGGAAAGGGGTTCTACCCCCAGTTGCAGCAGGACTGGGCAATAGAGTAGTTGGAGAAAAAGAACAAATATGTACTTGATAACTAGAATTGAGCAATTAAGAGCATAGATCATGACCCAGACAGCAACTCAAACCTGCATCCAGGGCAAGTTGCAGGTTTTGAGACAGGATATCCAGTTAGAAAAGGAAGCCCTGGCTAAGCAAGTACCAGTCCTTCAGGGACTTGCCAAAATTTAACTATTTGTGCTCAGCATACACCGTAATAGCAGTGTGTTTGCTACAAAGGGAAATTAAATGATTAAACACCAGTGGGCCATGTGTTTTGCCCAGGTGGCAAGCCTCATAAGGGAGGACTCGGGTAGTCTTGTGAGTTAAAATGTTTTATGGAAAAAGACCAGAAGGGTGGGGGCTAATTGAGAAACCAACCCCCCCTTAGTTAAAACTGGCAGTGGAGCAAATTGGTGTCTAGGGAAAGAACGGTTCAGCTAGAAAAGAAGGATCGGGCCCAGGCAGGCAGGCAACAGACGGAGAGATTGGAAAACGGGTTGGAAACTTTTGAGGGTTTAGTAGAAGAAAGGAGTACATAGGTATAAACATGGGGATTTCAAATACCCAGGAGGATACTTGTAATAGTGATTTAAGTTGAGAAAAGTGGTTGTTGGAGAAAACAAGTGAGTGATTTAAGGCAGTGTGAAAAGTTAACTCCATAGTTGCTGGAGGGAACAGCAGTTGAACTTTGTAAAAATGCTAAAGAGAAAAATTCTTGGTGTCTTTGAAATGTTTGTAAATAAATTCAGGCAAAGAAATTATTAGATTGCAATCATTTGGTTATGACCCATTTAGTTGAATTATCTAAAAAATGTATATAGTGCTATGTAATTGAAATCTTATTAGGTTCTAAAGGCACTATAAGTGATGATGTTTTCTTTCAGTGTTTAAAAGCAGGAGTTAAAAGTAAAGAGCAAGTCAGGAAGCATCTGTATTGATGCAAGTTATCTAACTGATAAAGTAGAAGTCACTGAGACCTAAGCTGCCTATGAAACATATATATGAAAATATGGGGTAATTCCCCTGTTTTGCCTGAAATCAACTAAGGTACTTGTATATTTTCAGTGATGATTGATTGCCCAGAAAGGGTAGACTTCTGTTTTTGTCTTTCAGATAATCAGAGAAAACTGATGCTAGCTGAACAGCGTTCAACATACCATGCCTTTGATGGCACAGTAAAAATTATGTTTTGTGTTTTATGTTCTGTCTTGTGGCCAAAAATTATTTTGTTTATGGGATAGTCTGGATTGGAATACAGATACTTGTTTTGTTCAACTTGAAATACAAAGTGCTTGGATAAATTGGGAAAACATGTGATATACTAAAGTCTAATACATCTCCTTAAGTAAGAGAAAGAGAAACTTTATTGGCCAAATCTTTTAATTGAAAATTGTTAGTAAAACTTGCATACTAATAGTTTTTGGAAGCAAGGATATGGAAAGTTAACCCACTCCCCATATTGTATTTGGATCCTTCTGGCTATCTCAGATTTCTAGCCAGAGGGCTGGGGATGGTGGGAAACTATTGGACTAGAGGCTCTATGAAATAAACTCGTTAAAGTGGGTGTGCTTGTCCTAACTTGTTGTCCCAAAGCTCTGGAAAAAGTTATTTTAGTAAAAGGATAGATGTGACAAACTTTAAATAATAAGACTAATGTACTGTATAAAGGCAATGTATATGTGTTCATTGTTAGAAAAAGATGTATAAGTGAAGGCTAAGTTTCCTTTGTAGGTTAAAAGAAGCCAGACAGGACAAAGGAAGAAGAACGAGTTAACTGGGGAAAAATAGCTAACATGCTGAGTTTAAAGATAGGGCATTAGCCCCATTTCAGGATACTGCTCTCAGCTAAGACTTAGCTAACAACCAAGACAAGGGGGGCTTAATTAAATGTGCCCACACAGCTGTAGAGTCTGCAAATCGTTGACAGGCACTCATGAAATGTGTTAGGTTTCTTTTTTTCACAGGTAAAGACAAACTACATAAAGATCCTAGGAGGCCTGCCACTTCTTGGAACCAGGAAACTGGATTGATGTAAAGCTCCACCAGCGAAAGACTGCTTTGGCTCTATGCTGGAAAGACCCTTATTAAGTCCTGGTGACCACCAACAGCGTTGTGAAGTGTCAGAATCCAGGATTTCCTGACCAAAAAGGACATTAAGGACTGACCCTGGTGTAGAAACCAAGAATTATACACTGGCAGGAAGAAATCTGTGGGACCCCTGTTTGAGACTGTGGTATTGATTAGATTTTGGGGTTTATTCTACAGGCTGCACCCTGTGTTTTGGATAAATCCTCCAGCATGTATTGCTCACAAGAGGCTGCCATTAGATTAGTACAACAGAGAGCCTAAGTTGTTTCCTCTGCAAGAAGAGGGAATTGACCAGATCTCTGTGGACTCAGGCCAATAATATAGCAACCATTTGAAATATTCTTAAAAGCTGGGAACATGATAAGAAATTGGGCCACCTAGAAAAAGGCCACTAGCCTTATTTTTAAAGCTCAGCTATCCCAAATACAAGCTGGAGTTGGTGGGTTACATGTCATTTCCACCCTCAGTTCTATGACCCAGAAGTTGCTGACAGAGATGGTATTGAGAATCACTGAGACTGGGAAGGTATTGCAGTGGGATCTGGTATATTTAGATGGATCTTGAGCACCAGACTTGGCCCACTGCCCTTACAGACTATCAGACACCATCTGATCTGTGGTCAGGGGGATGACATACTTGGACACTTTCTGGATGGAAGTATGGACATTCACAATACTCCTTCCAGGCATGTGGACCGGTTAGGGTGGGTGTGGGCTTCCACATACCGAATCCTACCGGGTCCATAGGGAGGATGAATGTGGAACTGAATACCCCAGCTCCCTAGAGTTTAATTGTTGTTTTGTCTTCAAAGTATGAGAAAACTCAGCCAAATGTTTGTTGAGTATTCTCAAAGGGGGGGATTGTTGGTGCCATTAGGCATATCCCTAGATAACTTAGGAGGGTAGAAAAACACAGTGTTAATGAAGCTTTTCTGTACCAGGCCTGAAATGGACCAAAGTTATTTTATGCTGGTCTAAGAGTCCCTTTATGTTAAACTCTAGTTGAATTCCTAAGTCAGCATTTAGAATGGAATGTGTAACTGCTCCTTATCAGTGGAACACGGACAGCAGAAGATAGTAAATAGGGGCCCTACTTGTGTTTAGTTTAGGAAAAGGGGAGACAAGATAATAAATTCAGGAGTAAACCAAGGTAACAGCCTTGAAAAGTTACAAGATGAATTGTTTGCTGTCAAGAATGATTTAATCTGTTTGATGTAATTGTTAACTATACAAAGTGCCTATTATATGGGAGGGGACTAGAAGGGAGAAGGGGGGTGAGTGGGCAATGGGGGGTAATGAGAATGCCTTGTTGAAATCATGTATAAGAAGGGACACACAGCTTGTATCTGGGTGTGCAGGATTTGAGGTTGTAAATACCTCCCTGGCACCTTACTTGAGCTCAAATAAACTTTTTCTGCATTCTCCACCCTGGTGTGATAATTAGTGCGACGCACACCGGGCAACGAACCACTGTTTGCTGCCTCAGGCCTTTTTTGGGCCGGCAACACCAGTTTACATCAGCTAATGATCTGACCCTCAACAGTTTGATCAAGGAAATAAAAATAATTTTGGTTTGTCTGATGATTTGTCCCACAAAACATGCTACAAGAGATTTTGCCTGTGGAAAGAAAACTCATGGCGCGCACAGGAAAAGCTGTAAAGTTGTTTTTTATTGGCTTATTGTATACCATTTAGGATTTTTTATTTTAAAAAACTCCTTGATGAACTGGTAGTCATTGAAACGTAGAGAAGTGTCTTTAAGTGTTTAATGTAAAACCCAGAAGGTGTTAGCAGTGACACACTGGGCTTCTGGTTTGAGGACTACGCTGGGTAATTAACCATAACTATCAGTATTCACCTTGCTGAGAGACGTGGTGGATTATCTGTCACCTAAAGTCTTTAAATCAAAAGGGGATGCTTGCTAAAAGATACGCTCCAGGTCAGCCAGAAATTCTGGGCTTGATGCAGAAATGAGTGGGTGAGGTTCTCTAGCTTGTGTTACACAGGAAGTCAGACTGGATGATCATAACAGTCCCCTCTGGCCTTAAAATCTATGAATTCTCTGCTGGGGGCCTGGTGCTGCATTTAGCTTTTTCTGAGGTGCATTTGGAACGTTTATTTTTTTATTTCTAATATGCAGCCCTCCCAGTTTTATTTATTTGAAGTTAGACATGAGTACATCAGCCAGAAAATCTGTTAATAAAATGAGAGTAATATGTGCAATTGAAAATGCTTCCTAAATTACATATGGGGCTAAATTTTTCTGTTACAGCTCTGCAACCCTATAATAATAATACTAATTAATACCAAGGAGCCCTTCTGCACAAGACCTCAAAGTGCTTTACTAAGGTGTGTAAGTAGAAATGTCTTCATGTCTCAGGTGGGGAAACTGAGGCACACAGTGATTTGTATCGACTTGTCCAAAGATACACACGAGCTCAATAGCAGAGCTAGGACTAGGACACAAATCTGCTTTTCAGCTGTGTGCACTAGCCACTGAACCGTGCTGCCTCTCCAGATTGAGAGGAGAGTTTGGTCCATAAAGCTGGTTTGACGCTGTGTTGTAATATATTTCATTTCCATACTATTGTTGTTGCTTTATTGTCATTGTTTATCAGCCCATTGTGTAACTCTCCTTACATGTAAGAACAAAAGAAGAATGTAATTGGTTTTCAAATGCAGTTAGTTTTATTTCTTGCTCTTTGAGACACCCTCTGAGAAACTGAGAAGCAGCCGCATGTTCCTTCTTCCATCTATGCAGCATCTTCCACCTCAAAGTGCTCCAAAATGCTCAACAAACTGTGGCCCCAATCCTGCGTGCTCCCAGTGCATGGAACTCCTCTTGACTTTGGTAAGAGTTCCCCATGGGGAGGACTCATCAGACTGGGTCTGTAAGGCCCAAATCCTAAAGTCTATATGCAAAACCTCCCATTGACTTCCCAAGAAGTTGTATATAAGGACTGTAGGATCAGGCCTTCTACTGCATATACAGATCCCACCACCACTGAGGGTTTAGCAGTCCACGGTAACGATGCACAGTGCTGTAGGACAGGAAGAAAAAGAAGACACCATATCCCATTGAAACTGCAGGGGTGGGGGATGTTGGGCACAGTGACAGTATAGCAGCGTTATTATTACTGTTAGTAGAATCTTCAGGACACTAGCATTAGCAGACAGAGAGGCAAAGAATTTGCCTGTTGCATGGACAAAGGAAGAGGGAGATCAAAGCATTTGGCATGGGAGAAAAGCAGGAGGTGATACAGTATAAATAGCCAGAGGAGGCTTGAGGAAGGTTGGGGTGATTTCCCTGCCTCTGATGGAATTACCCCCCTTGTCTGGGTGTTGCTCAATCAGCCCTGCTAGGATAGGGCTCCCAAAAACATGCATGGCCATCAAACCCCTTGCCTTTGGAGTGCCCCAGGTTGTACCAAGCATCAGGAACCTTCCGTTTCGTTGGCTGAGATGAATTCAGGGCCCACAAGCACACAGTGTGTCCACACTGGTCTGACCCATTTTTAAGCTGCAGCGTGTGCTCCTCACTGCAGCATCTAAGGGGAAGCAGGGCTGGCCATCCTGAGCCAACAGATGGCTTCTAGCAGCTGAGCTCATCCCTCGACCAACCCCCACTGGCCAATCCTGGGCCACACAGAACAAAGTGTCCGGAAACCTGCAGAGAGGAAGAAGAGGAAAAGGGGAGCAAGCACCCGGGGAGGGGAGGGGGGAGGAGACACAGATGGGAGGGAGAGGTGAAATAAAGAGCAAAACTAGACAGTATGATTCACTCTCTCCTAAATGGACAAAACACAGTTCCTTGCCCAGGTTCCCAAACTCTGGTGCTTCACAGGGAGCTGGCTAGAACACAGGTTTCGTCCCACTTGATTGCAGAGCCACTGACCATTATCTTTGAAAACTCATGGCGATTCGGGAAGGTCTCGGATGACTGGAAAAAGGCTAATGTAGTGCCCATCTTTAAAAATGGGAAGGAAGAGGATCTGGGGAACTACAGGCCAGTCAGTCTCACCTCAGTCCCTGGAAAAATCATGGAGCAGGTCCTCAAGGAACCAATTCTGAATCACTTAGAGTAGAGGAAAGTGGTCAGGAACAGTTAGCATGGATTCACCAAGGGCAAGTCATGACTGACTAACCTAATTGCCTTCTATGAGGAGATAACTGGGTCTGTGGATGAGGGGAAAGCAGTGGATGTGTTGTTCCTTGAATTTAGCAAAGCTTTTGATATGGTCTCCCACAGTATTCTTGCCAGCAAGTTAAAGTATGGGGTGGATGAATGGACTATAAGGTGGATAGAAGCTGCTAGATTGTCGGGCTCAACAAGTAGTGATCCATGTCTAGTTGGCAGCCGGTTTCAAGCGAAGTGCCCCAAGGGTAAGTCCTGGGGCTGGTTTTGTTCAATATCTTCATTAATGATCAGGAGGATGGCATGAACTGCACTCTCAGCTAAACTGGGAGGAGTGGTAGATACGCTGGAGGGTAGGGATAGGATACAGAGGGACCTAGACAAATTAGAGAATTGGGCCAAAAGAAACCTGATGAGGTTCAACAAGGACAAGTGCAGAGTCCTGCACTTAGGACGGAAGAATCCCATGCACTGCTACAGACTAGGGACCGAGCAGCTAGGCAGCAGTTCTGAAGAAAAGGACCTTGGGGTTACAGTGAATGAGATGCTGGATATGAGTCAACAACGTGCCCTTGCTGCCAAGAAGGCTAATGGCATTTGGGCTGTATAAGTAGGGGCATTGCCAGCAGAACAAGGGACGTGATCATTCCCCTCTATTTGGCATTGGTGAGACCTCATCTGGAGTACTGTGTCCAGTTTTGGACCCCACACTACAAGAAGGATGTGGAAAAATTGAGAAGAGTCCAGCGGAGGGCAACAAAAATTAGGGTGCTGGAGCACATGACTTATGAGGAGAGGCTGAGGGAGCTGGGATTGTTTAGTCTGCCAAAGAGAAGAATGAGGGGGGATTTGATAGCTGCTTTCAACTACCTGAAAGGGGGTTCCAAAGAGGATGGATCTAGACTGTTCTGGGTGGTACCAGATGACAGAACAAGGAGTAATGGTCTCAAGTTGCAGTGGGGGCGGTTTAGGTTGGATATTAGGAAACACTATTTCACTAGGAGGGTGGTGAAGCACTGGAATGGGTTACCTAGGGAGGTGGTGGAATCTCCTTCCTTAGAGGTTTTTAAGGTCAGGCTTGACAAAACCCTGGCTGGGATGATTTAGTTGGGAATTGGTCCTGCTTTGAGCAGGGGGCTGGACTAGATGACCTCCTGAGGTCCCTTCCAACCCTGATATTCTATGATTCTATGATCTGTGGAGGCAGGGAAGTTAATGTAGGACTTGCATTTGAGGTTCCCATCTAAAACTATCAAGAGGAGGAAAAATGGCACTTTATCAAAATGAACTTGATCCCACTTGCTGCTTTGATGACCTGCCTCCGTGTTCCAGCCTCACGTCCCTTCACAAGCAAAACTTCCAGCAACTTCAAAGGGAGACTTTCTGCAGGTTCGGGCATTTAACCAGCAAAGAGATGGGCTGGGTTTTGTTTTTCCTGCTCCTGTCAGTATTTTCAACCCATCTGGCCTATACAACTCAAATGACATCCTTTCCCACTCAGACTGCATCACCTAGATGTTAGCTGGCAGGCCATGGCAGTTTTAAATGGTGACATATGCAGCAACAACACCACCAGACTTTCAGCAGCACTTACAGAGCACTAGATAAGATGTAAAACTGGGGCCTGGGTCATTTTTGATCATCAAGTTAGTAAAGATCTTATAAAACCTTTTGCAAGATATGGGGAATTACATGTAGGACTCTGGCCAAATTCAGCCAACTTAAATTACGCTCTACAGCTTCAATTTAATCTGGGATTTTTCTTCATATCCTCTAAATTGTTTGTAGTGTTGTTATGAGCTGTTAAACAGCTGCCACATTCCACCTCAGAGGTGGCTGCACTTCAGTGATGGGAGCACCTTTGTGATGTAGATAATCATCATTCTCTAAAAGCATCCGGCTTTCACTTTAGGATTGCTGTTGCTGGGATTAAGGCCGGCTCCACGTTTTTTGCCGCCCCAAGCAAAAACTTTTCCTGCCGCCTCCAGCCAGACCCTAACTCCACCCCTTCCCTGCCCCATTCCAACGCCTTCCCCAAATCCCCGGCCCCATCTCCTCCCCGGGCACGCCACATTTCTCCTCCTACCTCTCCCTCCCAGGCTCCCTGGGGGGAGAGCGGTTCCTCTGCTCCCCCAGGGTTACTTACTGCGGTCCTCCCCACACCCCCACCGCCGCAGCTCCCCTCCTCTCCGCTTGCTCCCCTGAGCGCGCCGCCGCCGCTCCACTTCTCCCCCCTCCCTCCCAGGCTTGCCATACGAATCAGCTGTTTTGCAGCAAGCCTGGGAGGGAGGGGGAGAAGCAGAGTGGTGGCGGCGCACTCAGGGGAGCAGGCGGAGCGGAAGTGAGCTGCAGCGGTAGGGGGTGGTTCCTCTGTCCCCCAGGGTTACTTCCTGCGGCTCTCCCTGCGCCCCCCACCGCTGCAGCTCACCTCCGCTCAGAGCCGGCTCCCGGCTTTTTGCGCCCCAAGCATTAAAAAAAAAAGGAGCTGGAGTGCCGCCCCTTGGAAAGTGCTGCCCCAAGCACAAGCTTGGAGCACTGGTGCCTAGAGCCGACCCTGGCCAGAAACATGGGGGCTCCTCACACCTCCCCCAAAAGAAACGAGAATTACAGTAAACGGCAGCACTCGGACCAGAGCCAGTGTTAGGGGCCCCACTCCCCACGCGGCCCTGCAAAGCTAAGCTACATCCTATCTACGGAGTCACTGTGGGTAAATATAATGCGATCATTACAGTAATTTAATCTCTACAAGTGGAAACAAATCACACAAAGCAGAGGCTTTCAAACTCGGGGAGGAATGCTTGGGGGTGATGAGCAGCGTCACAAGGCGGCTCAGGCCTCAGCCCTGGGTGGCAGGGCCTGGGCTTTGGCTTCAGGAGAGAGAGTGAGGGCCCACCTCTTAGTTTTTGCCCTGGGCCCCAGCAATTTTAACACCAGCCCTGCCTCTAGCTGCCCAATCCCAGATGCCAAGCTCCATGGAGCAGCACAGGGAGCACGCACTGGAATCCAACGAACTCCCTTGGTGGGAAAAGGGGCAAGGCACTAGGCAGCTGTAGGCAGGTCCTCACAGAGCAGGGAGATGGATAAAAAAAGACCAGTCGTGTACCCAGCTGCAGCAAAATGGCAAAGTCCATGGCACCTTGGGAAAATGCCACCTGGGAACTGGGGAGTCCAATGGCCCCTGATTGAGATCAAGGGGACAGTTCACACCCCTTAGAGCTACTGTTTCAGGCTTTCTGCAGACTCATGCAGACAATGTTGCATTGAGGTTATACTCAGGGTGCATTTCCATGGCCACCTTGGCATCCCTCAGGGAAAGAAGCATTGCTTAAAAGCTGGGATCTGGGGGCACAGTCCTGCAACAAGGGCAGAATTCATGGATTCATAGGTTTTAAACCTCAAAAGGACCTGGTTAGACCTGCCTAAGCCAGGCCACAGAATTTCACCCACTAACTTGGTAATTTCTGTCTGAGCTAGAGGAAATCTTATAGGAGGAGACACCTGGGCTGGATGTAAGGACCCCAAGGGATGGAGAATCCACCACATCACTGGGCCAGTCATTCTGTTGGTTAGCTCCCCTCCCAGTTAAACGTTTGTACCTTTTGTCTTGTGCGGGTCTGGCTAGTTGCAGCTTCTAGCCCTCGACTCTCGGTCTGTCTCTCTCTGTGAAATTAAAGAGCCCTCCCCCGGGGCTCTGCACAGTCACCTCCTCTCGCCCCTTCCTCTGCCTGCGGTCTGGCCTGTGGCGTCTCACACAGGAAGCCAAGCTGTGCAGTGAAACCCACAGGTTGGATGAACCTCAGGCTGGTCGCTCACTTCTCCTTTCCCAGCGAGCTCTCCTCACTGGAGGGCCACGCAGCTCACAGCGAGGGCTCTGGAGATGGCTCCCGGGGGCTGGGAACACAGCGCTGCTCACCCGGCTTGGGTGAGTGCCCTTTTCTCCTGCCATTCAGATGCACAAAGATTTATAAAGTCCTGAAAGTGAGACATTTTGAATTCAGGGGCAAATCTTGAACTTTTATGGGTAACATTTTCAAAAGTGCCTAAGTAACTTATAATAAGTTTCACGGGACTTAAATGCTTTGGGAATTTTTACCCCATGTCACTAGAAAAGATGAGGATAATTGGACACTTGGAAATTTTTGAATGAAAAATTTTCCTTTGCAGTGTTCCAGTCCCAATGCTGTGATTGTCAAGGGAGAAATTCTGAAATGAAACAAGCTGAAATTCCCATTTTTCCTTTGATTTATATCAGAATATTCATTACCAGTCGCAATGAAATTTTTGTTTTTTTCCAAAGTAAAAATTTTTGGTGTTTCGTTCCCAGGGTTTTCCTTTTTTCTGCTCTGTCGCTCTGCACAGCTTCCCATCTTTGGGGAAATTACCAAGGCAAAAGGAAAAATGAAAACACACCCAAAAAAAGAAAAGGTGAGTAAAAGCCCTCAATATCATTCACTGTAGTGCAGCCAGGGCAAAAAAATTGAGAAAAAAGGGAGAATCAAAATTTCAAAATGTTTTGATTTTTCAAAACCAAAATGAAAATGTCAGTTGGAACCAATGCAAAACCAGCCCCGCGCTTCATTCTGATCGGTTTATCCCAGGACTGGAACTCGGACAGGTGTGCGTATTCACAGCTCTTTGCTTCCCAGTTCTGCTTCCAGTGACTTATCTTCTGGTGAAGTTGTGTATGGCATAGCGACGTCGATCTGTATTTCTGAGCCCTCGGGTGAGCATGTTGGTCAGTGAGAGACAAAATGCCTGTTGGGGTGGGGGGCGGATCTGAAAGCACCTTAGGAATTTAGAAGCACAAAGACTCTCAAAGAAACACATGCTCCGAAATCTCATAGGCGCTTTGCAAAATCACATCCCTAGTCAGCCCTGGGCTCCAAAGCGGTGGTCCCTGAACTGTGGAGCGTGCCCCCCTAGAGGAACACAGAGGAACATTCAGGGGGCACAGCGGGGCCTGGGCCAGCCCCCATTGGGGTGGGGAAGGAGCACCACTCAGCCCCGCAACGTATCCAGCCATGGTCATGGCTGCCGGTCCCCACCCCAGCCTGGCTGCATCTCAGCTTCTGGACCCTCCCCCAGCCCCACGCCCACCCCGGGCCATGGCTCCATTCCCAGCCCTGCCCCCACCTGCAGTCCCAGCCTCGGCCTCCTTATCCATGTCCACCCCTATCCCCAGAAGCCACGGCTCCGCTCCTGGCCCCAGCTCCAAGGGGAAGTTGGGGGGGCATGGATGGGGTAAGCGGAAGCACAACTGTGAAAAGTTTGGGGACCCCTGCTCCCAAGGGTGCTGTCTATGATATTTAGGCTTGGAGGGCTAGGTTTTTATCTGTAACTGGCAATTTCACCGCAGAGAGAGAAGGTGGGTGAGGTCATATCTTTTACTGAAACAACTTCTGTTGGTGAGAGAGAGACACACTTTTGAGCTACACAGAGCTTTTTCTGCCGCGTGACTCGAATGCTCATCTCTCTCACCAGCAGAAGTTGATCCAATAAAAGGTGTCACCTCACCCACCTTGTCTCTCTAATATGCTGGCACCAACATGGCTACAACTATACTGCATACAATGCTGTCACCAGACACACACAAATCGGGGAAGAAATATATCTATCGATAACAATCAAGATTTACAGCTAGGCAAAGTAAGAAATGTGCTGCTTGGGGACTCAGAGTTTGATTTGAGGATATTGACATTGTATGTTTTGACGCGTGACAATGACAGTTGATGTTTTAACCGGGCTAAAGCTTTAACTTTTTGAATCTCAACGTGTATTGTCACTAAATAATTATTGTTTGAGACAATCCCCTTAGCTGACTCCCCACCCAGGTAATTTCCAACAACGGTGAGCATTTAAACAGATAAAAAAATGTAAAAATGCTTAAAAATAAACCTCAATATTATCCGTCAAAAATAGAAACCAAATTCTGCCAAGCCTCCATGATAGTTTGGCTGTAACACCTGGTCTGATTTCAGTTGCTGATGGCTTATGACATGCAGGAGACCAGGCTAAATAAGCTGGTGGTCCCGTCTGGCCCTGGAATCTCTGGCTTATCTGACCCCCATCCTTGCAGTAAGCAGAGCAATTCATTATTGTTAAGACACTTACCCTCCCGGCAGCCGTGCGGGGCAGGGCAGTTGTTCCCATTGTACAGGGGGAAAACTAAGGCACAAAGGAGACATCCACACCTTGATAAAAATCTCACTGCACGATGTGACGGAAAGACTGCCGAAACTCATCAAGCCCTCGGATCACTACCCCTTCCTTCTTCTCCACGTGGGCATCAATGATACTGCCAAGAATGACCTTGAGCGTATCACTGCAGACTACGTGGCTCTGGGAAGAAGGATAAAGGAGTTTGAGGTGCAAGTGGTGTTCTCGTCTATCCTTCCTGTGGCAGGAAAAGGCCAGGGTAGAGACCATCGAATCGTGGAAATCAACGAATGGCTACGCAGATGGTGTCGGAGAGAAGGGTTTGGATTCTTTGACAATGGGATGGTCTTCCGAGAAGAAGGATTGCTTGGTAGAGATGGGCTCCACCTCACGAAGAGAGGGAAGAGCATCTTTGCAAGCAGGCTGGCTAACCTAGTGAGGAGGGCTTTAAACTAGGTTCACCGGGGGAAGGAGACCAAAGCCCCGAGGTAAGTGGGGAAGTGGGATTCCGGGAGGAAGCACAAGCAGGAGACTGCAAAAGGGGAGGATTCCTGTCTCAGACCGAGAAAGCGGGACAATCAGCGGGTTATCTTAAGTGCCTATACACAAATGCAAGAAGCCTGGGGAACAAGCAGGGAGAACTAGAAGTCCTGGCACAGTCAGGGAATTATGATGTAATTGGAATAACAGAGACCTGGTGGGATAACTCACATGATTGGAGTACTGTCATGGATGGATATAAACTGTTCAGGAAGGACAGGCAGGGCAGAAAAGGTGGGGGAGTTGCATTGTATGTAAGAGAGCAGTATGACTGCTCAGAGCTCCAGTATGAAACTGCAGAAAAACCTGAGAGTCTCTGGATTAAATTTAGAAGTATGAACAACAAGGGTAATGTCGTGGTGGGAGTCTGCTACAGACCACCGGACCAGGGGGATGAGGTGGACGAGGCTTTCTTCCAGCAACTAAAAGAAGTTGCTAGATCACAGGCCCTGGTTCTCATGGGTGAGTTTAATCACCCCGATATCTGCTGGGAGAGCAATACAGCAGTGCACAGACAATCCAGGAAGTTTCTGGAAAGTGTAGGGGACAATTTCCTGGTGCAAGTGCTGGAGGAACCAACTAGGGGAAAAGCTCTTCTTGACCTGCTGCTCACAAACAGGGAAGAAATAGTAGAGGAAGCAATAGTGGATGGGAACCTGGGAGGCAGTGACCATGAGATGGTCGAGTTCAGGATCCTGACACAAGGAAAAAAGGAAAGCAGTAGAACAGAGACCCTGGACTTCAGAAAAGCAGACTTTGACTCCCTCAGGGAACTGATAGGCTAGGTCCCCTGGGAGAATAACATGATGGGGAAAGGAGTCGAGGAAAGCTGGCTGTATTTTAAAGAAACCTTATTGAGGTTGCAGGAACAAACCATCCCGATGTGTAGGAAGAAAAGTAAATATGGCAGGCGACCAGCTTGGCTTAACAGTGAAATCCTTGCTCGTCTTAAACACAAAAAAACAGCTTACAAGAAGTAGAAGATTGGACAAATAACCAGGGAGGAGTATAAAAGTATTGCTCAGGCATGCAGGTGTGAAATTAGGAAGGCCAAATCACACTTGGAGTTGCAGCTAGTCAGAGATGTTAAGAGTAACAAGAAGGGTTTCTTTAGGTATGTTAGCAACAGGAAGAAAGCCAGGGAAAATGTGGGCCCCTTGCTGAATGAGGGAGGGAACCTAGTGACAGAGGATGTGGAGAAAGCTAGTGTACTCAATGCTTTTTTTGCCTCTGTCTTCACAGACAAGGTCAGCTCCCAGACAGCTGCACTCTGCAGCACGGTATGGGGAGGAGGTGACCAGCTCTCTGTGGAGAAATAAGTAGTCTGGGACTATTTAGGAAAGCTGGATGAGCACAAGTCCATGGGGCCGGATGCGCTGCATCCGAGGGTGCTAAAGGAGTTGGCCGATGAGATTGCAGAGCCATTGGCCATTATCTTTGAAAAATCATGGCGATCGGGGGAGGTCCCTCCCAGATTACTGGAAAAAAGCTAATGTAGTGCCCATCTTTAAAAAAGGGAAGAAGGAAGATCCAGGGAACTACAGGCCAGTCAATCTCACCTCAGTCCCTGGAAAAATCATGGAACAGGTCCTCAAGGAATCAATTCTGAACCACTTAAAGGAGGGGAAAGTGATCAGGAACAGTCAGCATGGATTCACCAAGGGCAAGTCATGCCTGACTAACCTAATTGCCTTCTATGATGAGATAACCGGCTCTGTGGATGAGGGGAAAGCAGTGGATGTGCTATTTCTGGACTTTAGCAAAGCTTTTGATACAGTCTCCCACAGTATTCTTGCCAGCAAGTTAAAGAAGTATGGGCTGGATGAATGGACGGTAAGGTGGATAGAAAACTGGCTAGATGGTCGGGCTCAACGGGTAGTGATCAATGGTTCCATGTCTAGTTGGCAGCCGGTATCAAGTGGAGTGCCCCAAGGGTCGGTGCTGGGGCTGGTTTTGTTCAATATCTTCATTAACGATCTGGAGGATGGTGTGGACTGCACCCTTAGCAAGTTTGCAGATGACACTAAACTGGGAGGAGTGGTTGATACGCTGGAGGGTAGGGATAGGATACAAAGGGACCTAGACAAATTAGAGGATTGGGCCAAAAGAAATATGATGAGGTTCAACAAGGACAAGTGCAGATTCCTGCATTTAGGACGGAAGAATCCCATGCACTGCTATAGACTAGGGACCGAATGGCTGGGCAGCAGTTCTGCAGAAAGGGACCTAGGGGTTATGGTGGACGAAAAGCTGAATATGAGTCAACAGTGTGCCCTTGTTGCCAAGAAGGCTAATGGCATTTTGGGTTGTATAAGTAGGGGCATTTCCAGCAGATCGAGGGATGTGATCATTCCCCTCTATTCAGCACTGGTGAGGCCTCATTTGGAATATTGTATCCAGTTTTGGGCCCCACACTACAAGAAGGATGTGGCTAAATTGGAGAGAGTCCAGTGGAGGACAACAAAAATGATTAGGGCGCTGGAGCACATGACTTATGAGGAGAGGCTGAGGGAACTGTCATTGTTTAGCCTGTAGAAGAGAAGAATGAGGGGGGGGGATTTGATAGCTACTTTCAACTACCTGAAAGGGGGTTCCAAAGAGGATGGATCTAGACTGTTCTCATTGGTAGAAGATGACAGAACAAGGAGTAATGGTCTCAAGTTGCAGAGGGGGAGGTTTAGGTTGGACATTAGGAAAAACTTTTTCACTAGTAGGGTGGTGAAGCACTGGAATGGGTTACCTAGGGAGGTAGTGGAATCTCCTTCCTTAGAGGTTTTTAAGGTCAGGCTTGACAAAGCCCTGGCTGGGATGATTTAGTTGGGGATTGGTCCTGCTTTGAGCAGGGGGTTGGACTAGATGACCTCCTGAGATCCCTTCCAACCCTGAGATTCTATGATTCTATGAAGCCTCAGAGCTTGGGTCAGCTGACTGAGGCTTGCAGGGCTAAAATTAGCAATGTAGATGCTGCGAGACCCTTTCTGGGATCTCAGAGCCTGAGCATCTACATTGGTCTTTTCAGCCCCACGAGCCAGAGCCAGCTGGTGCCCATTTATTGCAGTGCAGACATACCAACATGGGCTGAGAGACTGGCCCCAGCTCTCACAGGAAGCCTGTAGCAGGAGAAGGCAGGGGCGGCAAGTTGTATGGGCCCGTGATGCCCAAGCATCAGGAATATTCAGGGCCTGGGGGCCCGGCTCCACCAATGTTCGGAGCCAAGTCTCTCCCCCGGCCCTGCCTGCCGCCCCCACATGCCTCCCCCGGAGCATCCCCTGATCCCTGCTCCCGCCCACCCCCCTCCACCCCCCCCCCCCCCCGCGTGCCTCTCCCTGGCCCCGGAGCATCCCTGGCTCAAGCAGGCAGCTGCCCGGCCACTCTGCACTGCGCTCCCTCGCCGCCGCCGCCAGCCGCTGCCTACAACAGAGGAGCGGCGTCGGTGGCAGGCTGAAGCAGCTGCTGCATTGCAGAGGGAGGAGGGGAAGAGGCGCACACATGATTGGCAGCCCTCCCCTCCCGCGGCACCCACTGAGAGACGACACTGTGGGGGGCGGGGAGTTCTGAGAGACGGAGTCTGGTCTCACCTGAGCAGCTGCTGGGGCTTGCGTGAGTGTCCAACCATGTGATCTGCACCCCCCCCCCCGCCTGCAGCCACCACTCCTGCCCCATGCTGGGCAAGGGGCAGCCCCATCCCCCATGAGGCTATGGTGAGGGGCAGCAGGGGAGGAGGCCACATGTGATGGCAGCCCTCTCCCCCACCCCCCAGCACCCACCACAGGGAGGAGAGGGGGGTTCCTGGACCTGAGAGGGGCCCGGCCGCTAGGAGCACATGCAGTGATGGAGCCAGGTGAGTGTGCTGCTGGCGGAGAGAGGGCTCGGGGGACTGTGGAGTCCTCCTCTCTGATCCCAGCCCCAGGGCAGGCTGCCAGCACCCCAAACGCCTCATCCCCAGTCCCACCCCCCCCCAGCACACACATCCCCAGCCAGAGACCTCATCTCCATGACCCCAACCCTCTCCCCCACCCTGAGCACCCTCCTGCATCCCAAACCCCTCATCCCCTCCCCAGCCAGAGCTCTCATCCCCCCCACATCCCAACCCTCTGCCCTAGCCCTGAGCCTCCTCCCCACACCCCAAACTCCTCATCCCCAGCCCCACCCCACCCCAGAGCCCACACCCCCAGCCAGAGACCTCACCCCTTGCACTCCAACTCTCTGCCCCACCCTGAGCCCCCTCCTGCACCGTGAACCCCACATCCCCGGCCCCACCCCACAGCCCTCACCTCCATACCCCAACCCTCTGCCCTAGCTCTGACCCCCCTCCCACATCACAAACCCCTCATCCCCGCATATCCCAGCCCTCTGCCCTAGCCCTGAGCCCCTACCACACCCCCAACCCCACAACCCCCGCACCCCCCCCCAACCCACACCCCAGCACCCCAACCCGCTGCCGGAGCCCCTCCCACACCCCAAATGCCTCATCCCCAGCCCCACCCTAGAGCCCAGACCCCCAGCCAAAGCCCTCATCCCCCCACTCATATCCCCACATTGTGTTAAGTGCTTACTGTTTCCAGTCCAATTTTACATTATTTAAAATTTATATAGATCGGCTTAAAAGGCAGCAGTGAGTGTGGGGAGGGCGGGACTTGGACCCGTTCTGGACACCACCAAAAATTATACAAACCTGCCGCCCCGAAGGACTGTGAAAGCAGAGTTCTCAAGGCTTAGGCTGATGCCCTAACCACTGGGCCAGCCAGACAGCTTTGGGCCTGGCATGGAGCAGGGGAAGGGTTTCCAATAACATTCTTCTTCCTTTTTGTTGCAGTTGCCTCTAACCAGAGATGTCAAAGGTAGGAAGGAACAATTCCTTACCCCGGGTCGCTGGGAGTCTGGACACTGTGTGATGCAGGGTGCTGGGCAGGCAGAAAACTGAGTTCTCAGCCGCACTAGGATTTCCCCTGGTGAATGGCAGGGCCACTGTGCAATAGATCCCCTGAGTATCCACTGGAATATTGCCCTGAGTTTCCTTTGGTGTCAGCCCCAGCAACAGCTTCCCCCATGCGTTACTCACTGCCCAAAAGCAGTGTGCTCCATAAACACAGTGAGACGCCCAGCTGCACTGATGCATTTCACTCTTGCTTACTACAGGTTAAGCAGCAGCTGCCTGGCCACAGAAGAGCAGTTCTCCGAAGCTTGTTGGAGAAGCTTCCACTGAAAGAGAGAATTTAATAAGGCCTCAGAATCAGTATCCTGGAGCCTGGAGTCCCGGAAAGCCCTCTTAGCCCACGTGCTTGGTGCTGGATGTAGGAAATTGAGCCCCGCATCTGAGCCCAAGCTTTCCATTTCCTGGCTGCAGGACGCCATGCATCGCAGAGGCAGAGGCAGGAGGGGGAAGAGGGGGAAAGACTGGGGGACAGGATTTTTACAATTGTCCCCTTTCTAAACAGACCAGATACAATGGGGTCATTGTGGCAGTGTCCCTTACGTAGCTGGGAGACCCAGACCCAGCACTGAGCTCTGTGGAAGTGACCCTGCTTCCATGTGAAACTGAAGCCCCCCACAATGCAGCAGACTTCTGCATGGCACAGGGCTGCCCCTGCATGGAGCTCATGACATGGGCAGATGCTGAGAACTGACTTCTCTCTGATCCTTGGTATTCACAGGCCAAGTGCACAATGGCATGTCCCTATTCTGGGTTCCCTCTGGCCTCTGACCTAATTCAGAGTCAGGGGCTGATCTCTGGCCAGGTTCGGGATAAATCCAGAGTAACTCCACTGAAATAAATGGAGCTACTCCAGATTCACACAGACACAGCCGAGATCAGAATTGAGGCGGCCCTGTGTAGAGACACAGCCACCTATCCCCCATGTATCAGAGGGGTAGCCGTGTTAGTCTGGTTCTGTAGAAGCAGCAAAGAATCCTGTGGCACCTTATAGACTAACAGATGTTTTGCAGCATGAGCTTTCGTGGGTGAATACCCACTTCTTCGGATGCAAGCAGTGGAAATTTCCAGGGGCAGGTGTGTATATATAAGCCAGCAAGAAGCAGGCTAGAGATAACGAGGTTAGATCAATCAGGGAGGATGGGGCCCTGTTCCAGCAGCTGAGGTGTGAAAACCAAGGGAGGAGAAACTGGTTCTGTAATTGGCAAGCCATTCACAGTCTTTGTTTAGTCCTAAACTGATGGTGTTAAATTTGCAAATGAATTGGAGCTCAGCAGTTTCTCTCTGGAGTCTGGTCCTAAAGTTTTTTTGCTGGAGGATGGCCACCTTAAAATCTGCTATTGTATGGCCAGGGAGGTTGAAGTGTTCTCCTACAGGTTTTTGTATATTGCCATTCCTAATGTCTGATTTGTGTCCATTTATCCTTTTCCTTAGAGACTGTCCAGTTTGGCCGATGTACATAGCAGAGGGGCATTGCTGGCATATGATGGCATATATTACATTGGTGGACGTGCAGGTGAATGAACCGGTGATGGTGTGGCTGATCTGGTTAGGTCCTGTGATGGTGTTGCTGGTGTAGATATGTGGGCAGAGTTGGCATCGAGGTTTGTTGCATGGGTTGGTTCCTGAGCTAGAGTTACTATGGTGCGGTGTGCAGTTGCTGGTGAGAATATGCTTCAGGTTGGCAGGTTGTCTGTGGGCGAGGACTGGCCCATGGCCAATGCCATTCTGTCACCTTTGCTTTATGAGTTCCCAGTTAGTAGTTTAAAGATAAGGAATAAAACCAAACAGATTTCTGTAAGGTTCAAGCAGGGCCGGCTTTAGCCAGTGCGGGGCCTGATTCGTGGGGCATGTACTCTCCGGGGGGCACTTCGGATTTCCGCGCTCTGGCGGTGGTAGCGGGGCCGCGGGATTGCGGAGCTTCGGCCACAGGAGCGGGCAGCCGCACTTGCCACTCTCGGGCCGGGGGACCGGGGCCGCGGGGTTGCAGGGCTCTGGCCGAAGGAGCGGGGATGCGGGGCTCCGGCCTGGGTAGCGGGGCCGCGGGGTTGCGAGGCTCCAGCAGGGGGAGCGGGGCTGCGTGACTTGCCACGCTCCGGCCGGAGGAGCGGGACCGCGGGATCCCGGGGCTCCGGCCGGGGGAGCGGGACGGCGGGGATGCGGGGCTCGGGCCGAGAGAACGGGGCTGCGGGGCTCCGGCCGGTGTAGCGAAGTCGCGGGACTTACCTCGCTGCGGCCGGGGGAGTGGGACCGCGGGGTTGCGGGGCTCTAGCCGGGGTAGCGGGGATGCGGGGCTCCGGCCGGGAGAGTGAGGCTGCGGGGTTGCGGCCGGGGGAGCGGGACCGCGGGGTTGCGGGGCTCTGGCTGGGAGAGCGGGACCGCGGGACTTGCCACGCTCGGCCGGGGAAGCGCTACCGCGGGGTTGCGAGGCTCCGGCTGGGAGATCGGGGCTGCAGGGATGCGGAGCTCTGGCTGCTGTGGTGGAGCCTTGCCGGGAGAGCGGGGCTGCGGGGTTTTGGGGCTCTGGCTGTGGTAGTGGGGCCACGGGACTTGCCACACTCGGCCAGGGGAGCAGGAGCGCAGGGTTGCGGGGCTCTGGCTGGGGTGGCAGGGTCGCCCCTGCCCCTACCAGGCCCACTCTTCTCCACCCCCTGCTCTCTCCTGCTTGGTGCTCCTGGCAGTGAGGCTTCTGCTGCAGTAGGGCAGCCAAGTTCCCCCTCCCCTGCCTCTTCTCACAGCTTGCTCCCTTCCCGCCGCCGATCAGCTGTTTGCCGGCAGGAGGGTGCGGGAGGAGCACAGCCGCAGCATGCTCACCTGGGGAGAGGAGGCAGAGAAGAGGCGGGCATAGGGTTGGGGGGGGTGGAGGGAGCAGACCTACTCTGACTGTAGCGCTGCACAGCCAGGCTGAAAAAAGAAGGTGCTGCTCAGCTCCGACTTTGCAGCTGGACACCACCTTCTGGGTCCTAGTGCTGGTTTAGCTCCCTTCTGTGTGCTGGGAGCCATCCTTCACCTTGTACAACAGTGAGTGCCCATGGTGAGGCAGGCAGGGCAGGGGGGCAGAGGCAGTGGGGAGGGAAGGGGTGGGAGGGGGAGGAGAGGGAGTGGTGGGGAAGGGGCATGGGATGGGGAAGAGAAGAGGATAGGGCAGGGATGGGCAACCTTCAGCCCGCAGCCCGCCAGGGTAAGCCCCCTGGTGGGCCAGGCCAGTTTGTTTACCTGCTGCATCCGCAGGTTCGACCAATCGTGACTCCAGGCAAATGGGGGCTGCAGGATGAGGGATGTGCTGGCTGCAGCTTCTTGCAGCCCCTTTTGGCCTGGAGCGGCAAACCACAGCCAGTGGGAGCCGCAATCAGCCAAACCTGTGGATGCAGCAAGTAAACAAACTGGCCCGGCCCGCCAGGGGGCTTACCCTGGTGGGCCACATGCTGAAGTTTACCAATCTCTGGGGTAGGGGAAATGGGGCCCAGCATGTGGATCCCCTTCGCAGCAGCTGGGGCTCCCCTGTTAAGCAGGCCCATCAAACCCTCACCCTGACAAGCCCCACTTCCCCTGCATCTGTACCTCCCCGATGAGCCCCCCGAGACACCCTTCCCACTGAGCCCCAACCACCTACATCTAGACCCCCACCCAAATGAACCCTGCAGATAAATCTCTGTATTAAGCATCTTCACATAACTTTCATATGACTTTGTATTATGCCTCTCTATATAACCTTGTATTAAGCCTATCTATATATAACCTCTAACTTTCATATGACTTTGTATTAGGCCTCTTCATATAACCCTGTATTAAGCTATTTTCATACAACTTTGTATCAGGTTCTTATGTAGAAAAACTTATAGAAAACTTTGTGTTACGCCTTGGTATAATGTCATAGCCCCTAAGGCTAGTTAAAGTAGAAGAAAAACGTCTTTTTGCTAGGAGTAGAATAAGATTCCCCCTCCCCACACTCCCTTAATCAATTGGCATGTTGAATGAATGAGGTGTGAATGAGCGAGGCATGGAGGGAAAGCACCTCCAGACAAGGAGTTGGAGAGGGGATGGAAGCCAGACCCAAGGACAATCAAACTTGTCAAGTGGGCTCACTAAAGAAGAGCAGACATATTGACAGCCGGGGGGGGGGGGGGGAGGGGAAACAAGCACCTTCTTTTGGAAACACCCTCTTTGAACAGCACCTTCTTTTGGAAACACCCTCTTTAAACCATATTGGGACAACACCCAGAAGGAAGCAGCACAAAGGACCAACAGACACAGATTTTGAATCTGGTACAGATTTGCATGAGAGGGAAGCTGCTATAAATGTGAGGTGTCTTGCAGAGGACTCTGGGTCTTGTCAACATCGGAGCATTGATCCAGATCCGCAGAAGCCCGGCTCCACCCCTCCCCCATCTAACTCACCTGGCCAGTGAAGTTAAGGGGAGCAACTAGTTGGTAACAACAATAAGACGGAGTGTGTTTGTATGTAGTGCATGAGTGTAATATAGATCATATGCATATGACACAGTGTTGATTGATGCATATATTACCAATGAATGTGGTGTTTGCCTTATTCCCCCTGAAAAGATCCTGTGCAGCACTTTAACTACAACAACCTCACCTCCCCTGCACCCAGACTCCCCCCCCAGAGCTCCAACCACTTTCACTTGGTGCCCCTTGCAGACTCCAATTGCCCCTGCACCTGGCACCTCCCTGTGCATCCAGATCCCCCACTGAGCTGCCTGCACCCAGACTGCCCCCCCCAGAACCCTCTTACCCCCCCCCACAGAACCCTGTTACCCCCATCCTCACACTAAGTCCCTCTGCACTTAGATCCTGCTGCCAGGCTGAGCCTCCCTGCCCACATCTGGTGTGCCTGGCGCAAAAGGAGCAGGGCCCCAGGGTGATTCTGTGGCAGGCCTGGCCCTTGTGCTGTGTCAGGGTCAGGTTCAGTCTCACTGCCAAGTCCCTGTCCCAGGAGACCGGGGGAGGCTGCAGGGTATTCTCCCATCTCCATGCAGCCAGTGGCCTGTGCTCCCCGCTGCCATGCTGGAGCTTCCACATTTATTTATTATTAAAAAAATCAGAATTTTAAAATATTATGCACAGAATTTGATGCAGAATTCCCTCAGGAATATGGGGCCCTGTACAGCTGTGATGGTGGGACTGTGAAGGGGGTACTGGACAGTAGGGGATCTGTGGGTGGGGGAGCTGGGCAGGGGGGATGATGTGCACGGTGCTGTGTAGCTGTGGTGGGATGTCAGCAGGAGGGGTCTCTAGGCAGGGGTGCTGGGCATAGGGATCTGTGGTGAAGTCTCTGGTTGAGGGGGCGCTGGCATAAGGGCAGGGCACTGGACAGGGGGTGTCATAAACAGTTAGTTAAGGGTTAAGGTTTTGTTTTCGACCTGTAAAGGGTTAACAAGCAGTACCTGTGGACATCTGACCAGAGGACCAATCAGGGACAAGATAATTTCAGATCCCTATGGAGGGAAGTTTTTTTTTTCTGTTCTTTGTGTTTTTAGTGAGTCTCTCTTGGGAATTAAGAGAGTCCAGACATCTTAATCAAGTCCTCCCAGGTTTCTGCAATAAATTCTTCTATTCAAGCTAGTGAGTATTAGCAAGGAACTAGTATTCTTATACTTTTATTTCTGTATTTGCAATTCTGTGTTTTGCTATAGAATTTCTTTAAGTCTGTGCTGTTATTGCTTTTACTGAGAAAGAAAGGAGGGGGAATTCTCTCCAGAGATTGATAAGTTTAGACCCTGTATATTGTTCCATCTTGGTTACAGAGACAGTGACTTTCTTTTATTCTTTAATAAATTCTTTTCTATTAAGGACTTAGTTGATCTTTCCTTGGGTGGATTCTCAGGGAAAGGGGAGGGGGAGGCATTCCTCTGTAGTTAGATCCTGGTATCTCTCCTAGGAAAAGGGAGGGGGGAGGAAGCAGGGGGGAATGGTTTATTTCTCCTGGGTGTAAGAACTCCATGGATTTGGGGCTCTTGGGATCCCCAAGGATTTTGGGGAAGGACTGTGTCCTAATCCACATACCTGATTGGGTGGTGGCAGCTTTTACCAGATCTAAACTAGGATTTTAGTTTAGAGATAAATTCATGCAGGTCCCCATATTGAAACCCAACAGCTCTAAGTGGGGGTGAGACCTATGACAGGGGGGCAGTGTGGAAGGGGCACGCTGGCAGCGCAGGGCTGGGCGGGCTAGTGTGAGTCTAGCAGTTTAGAGTTTGTAAACAGTGCCTTTGTGCTGGGCTGCGTGTGGCCACTCGCACTGTGCCTCATTGCCCCCAACCGGCCCCTCGCTCTGCAGACCACCCCCCATCACATGCCCTATTTCCCCAATGGGGGCCCACAAATATGTTTGGTGCTGGGCCCACAAAAAGTTAATCCAGCCCTGCCCTTGATCTTCCATGTTCATTCCCCACCAATGGGAAGTGGGGGGAGGGGGGAGTAGCACCTAGGTGGAATCTGATCAGGTTAAAAATCAAACCTGTCCTGCTGTCTGAAAACTGAGCTGTGTTTTTTTTTTTATCTGCCTTACAGAGTGTTTGTAACAATAAAAATAAAGAGTGACTTAATTGCAGTGGTGCTGACAATGCATGAGACATAAAGGAAACAGAGTGTACTCAGCGTGTCATGGAGGAGAAATGAATGTTAGCAAATTGACACGTTTCTGTCCATAAATACACTTTAAATATAAGCAATTATCCTGGCCATCTCCTTTATTGTAATTTATACCATATCATTTATAATTTCTGAGACAGCCTTATTGTGCTCGGTGCTGTACAAGCATGAACTCAGAAGATAGTCCTCGCCCCAAATAGCTACAATCTTAGCATCTGACAGGAGAAAAGGACCTGGGGGTCACGGTAGATCACAAGCTAAATATGAGTCAACAGTGTAACACTATCATAAATATAAAGGGAAGGGTAACAACCTTTATGTATGCAGTAACATAAATCCCTTCTGGCCAGAGGTACACAATCACTTACCTGTAAGAGGTTAATCAGTTCAATTAACCTGGTTGGCACCGGACCAGAAGGACCAATGGGGAAAGAAGATACTTTCAAATCTGGGGGGCGGAGAATGTTTTGTTTGTGCTCTCTTTGTTGGTTCCCTCTCGGGACAAAGAGAGAGACAAAGCAGGTGAACCAGCTCCTAACAAGATCCTGAATGATACATCTAAAATTACAGAAATTGTAAGTAATAGCAAGGAAATGCGTTAGATTTTCTTTTGTTTAGCTTGTGAATTTTCCCTATGCTAAGAGGTAATTTTATTCCTGTTTTGTAACTGGGAAGCAGAATCCTCTGGATTTTAAATCTTTTTATTTACCCTGTAAAGTTATCTTCCATCCTGATTTTGCAGGTGTGATTCTTTTACATTTTTTTAAATAAAATTCTTTTTTTAAGAACCTGATTAATTTTCAGTGTCCTAAAAATCAGGGATTTGGTCTGTGCTCACTTTGTTAACCTATCGGTTGGTACATGATTCTCAAGCCTCCCCAGGAAAGGGAGTGAAGAGGCTTGGGGGGATGTTTTGTGGGGGATAGGGCTCCAAGTGGCCCCTTCCTGAATGTTTGTTTAAATCACTTGGTAGTGGCAGCAATACCAACCAAGGACAAGAAAAGGAATTTGTGCCTTGGGGAAGTTTTTAACCTAAGCTGGTGGAATATAAGCTTAGGGGGACTTTCATGCAGGTCCCATATTTGTACACCCGGAGTTCAGAGTGGGGAGGGAACCCTGGCAAACACTGTTGCAAAAAAACCAAACATCATTCTGGGATGTATTAGCAGGAGCGTTGTAAGTGTAAGCAGAGTCTGAATGAGCTCTCCCCTGACATCTAGTGGTGAGCTGTGGAAAAAGACTTCAGAAGCTGATCTCGTTTGCATGGACACACCCACCCTGCCTAGGTGCTCAGCATGATGGGATTGCTTGCCCAAATGATCGCTTGTGGCTGGTTTTGGATCCCCAGTTTGCTGTCTGCAGTAATCCGCAAGTACCTTAAAGAGGCTGGAGTTGGTCCCTATTAGCACGGACACATCAAAGACCCCATTAGGGTCAGGGCATATTAAGGCAGCAGTGTCCACCTCTTGTCTTACCCCAGTGATCTCCTCTGGAAATTCCAGGTGCACTATGACCTGCCCTCATCCATGCTGAGGCCACACAGGCCAAATCCTGTCAGGGGTTGTATAGGCAGATGCCTAAGCATCCTCTGGTAGAAGGATTGAATCAGAGGGGAATCCTCTGGGTTTTAAATCTTTGTATTTACCCTGTAAAGTTATCTTCCATCCTGATTCAACATATTCATCAATGATCTGGAAAAAGGGGTAAACAGTGAGGTGGTAAAATTTGCAGATGATACCAAATTACTAAAGATAGTTAAGACCCAGGCAGACTGTGAAGAGCTACAAAAGGCTATCTCAAAACTGTGTTACTGGGCAACAAAATGCCAGATGAATTTGAATATTAATAAATGCAAAGTAATGCAAATTGAAAAACATAATCCCAACTATACATATAAAATGATGGAGTCTAAATTAGCTGTTACCAATCAAGAAAGAGATCTTGGAGTCATTGTGGATACTTCTCTGAAAACATCCACTCAATGTGCAGCAGCAGTCAAAAAAGCGAACAGAATGCTAGGAATAATTAAGAAAGAGATAGATAATAGGACAGAAAATATCATGTTGCCTCTATATAAATCCATGGTACGCCCATATCTTGAATACTGTGTACAGATGTGATCACCCCATCTCAAAAAAGATATACTGGAATTGGAAAACGTTCAGAAAAGGGCAACAAAAATGATTAGGGGTATGGAACAGCTTCCGTATGAGGAGAGATTAATAAGACTGGGACTCTTCAGCTTGGAAAAGAGATTGCTAAGGGGAGATATGATTGAGGTCTATAAAATCATGACTGGTGTAGAGAAAGTAGATAAGGAAGTGTTGTTTACTACTTCTCATAACACAAGATGAAATTAATAGGCAGCAGCTTTAAAACAAATAAAAGGAAGTATTTCTTCACTCAATACATAGTCAATGTGTGGAACTCCTTGCCAGAGGATGTTGTGAAGGCCAAGACCATAACAGGGTTCAAAAAAGAACTAGATAAATTCATGGAGGATAGGTCCATCAATGGCAATTAGTGAGGATGGGCAGGAATGGTGTCCCTAGCTCTGTTTGCCAGAAGCTGGGAATGAGTGACAGGGGATGGATCACTTGATGATCACCTGTTCTGTTCATTGCCTCTGGGGCACCTGGCACTGGCCACTGTTGGAAGACAGGATACTGGACTAAATGGACCTTTGGTCTGACCCAGTATGGCTGTTCTTGTGTTCTTAGATTGAGCGCCACAAGGATCAGTCTCTAGCTAGATCCTTAATATGGTTTAGTCGATGTGCATCATAGCCAATCTTATCACTCCACTGAAGCTTCTGGCGATCACCTGATTTCCAGCTGTGTAGCAGCATTCCTTGGTAAACACATTTCATAATTCATTGGTCTTCCATCCTAATAATACATCCGTACTAAGAGAGACACCAAAACTGAAACAGTGCTGAGGGAGGCAGTTGGTGGGTTCAGCTCTGAATAACTTCATGGCTGATCTTTGCCTGCTGCTTAACCTGGAGCAGCTGGCGAAGACGATGAGAAACAAACCTGTTAATCCATAACCGTTAGTGCCCAAAACCTAAGCATGAAATAGCCCCCTGCCTAGACAAAGCCTGAGTGTGTTTGTGTGTGTGTGCGTGTGTCTGGTGTATGTGTTATCTCTGCAGGCACGTGAATGCCCAGCTGGCATTGTAAATACAAACCAGATGTTCTATAGCAGTTTCGCATTAGAGACGGTGGACCATTTTCATCCCCTCACTTAACGTTTCTTCCCACATCTGACAGTCCATTTCCCTGCAGCGGTTTTGTTCTATTTGGAGCTAGGTTTGAAATGGAAACTGGAATTAAGTCCAGCAGCACATGCTGGACCAGGGTTTCACTTATATCTATGCCATGCTTTTCATTGCACTGGGGCTTTGAGGGAGGAACTGAGAGCAGAAGTAGACCTATCACATTTACTGCAATGCATGGGGAAGAAACGAGCATTTCTGAGATGCCTCCTTCCCCTTCTGCAGGTGAGTTGGACCCCAGTGGTGAAGAGGGGGGATAGACAATTCAGACATGGGGGCGAACTGCCAGAGCAGGGAGCCAGGGATGGGTGCTCTGCAGGGGGAACATGTCTGGGGTGAATCACACCTTAGATGTGCAGACTTCATTGCTGAAGATACTGACAGGGGGCAAAGGCAGGGCAATTAGTGCATCTGCTCTTCCAAACTCAGTCACCCCTGCTACCCTGGTCTCGTTATTTTCACCTGGGTCACAGAATCATAGAATTGTAGGACTGGAAGGGACCTCGAGAGGTCATCTAGTCCAGACCCCTGCACTCAAGGCAGGATGAAGTATTATCTAGACCAGGGGTTCTCAACCTTTTTCTTGCTAAGGCTGCCCTCAACATGCTATAAAAATGCCAGGGCCTGGCAGGGGCGGGGGAATGGGGCTACAGGCCAGGGGGTGACCCTTGGGTATAGGCATAGTTGTACTTATATTTTGGGAGGGCAAGGGCTGGCAGAGCTTGAGCCAGCCCCGCACAGCAGGATCCATGGAGGGAGCACCACCTCCACCCCCTGACTCACTCAGGAGGCCACCCAGCCTGTCTGGGCTGGGTGGGGACACAACCAAAAAATCAACAGGGAGTCTGGTGGCACCTTAAAGACTAACAGATTTATTTGGGCCTGGACCCAAATAAACTGGACCTCTACAGAGAGTGCTTCTGCAGATGTGCACAGGCTGAAATTGTGAACAAACAGCCTCACTTGCCCCATAACCTCAGCTGCACAGAACACAATGCCACTCACAGCCTCAGAAACAACTCTGACATTATAAATCTGTTAGTCTTTAAGGTGCCACCGGATTCCTTGTAGTTTTTGTGGATACAGACTAACACGGCTACCCCCTGATACTTGAAACCAAAAAATATAACTCAAAGTGGGGACTCAGTTAAAAAAGTTTGAAAACCTCTCAGGGTGCAGGGAGGGGGTAGCTAGAGGCTGTGTGAAGTGTGGGGAGTAGCTCAGGGTGCAGGAAGGGAGTAGTTAGGGGGTAGTTCAGGGTGCAGGTAGGTGGAAGCTAAGGGCTGTGTGCTGGCAGGGGTAGCTCAGAGTGCAGGTAGGGGGAAGCTAGCGGCTGTGTGCTGGCAGGGGTAGCTCAGAGTGCAGGTAGGTGGTAGCTAGGGGCTGTGTGTGGGCAGGGGGGTAACTCAGGGTACAGGCAGGGGGTATCTAGGGGCTGTGTATGGGCAGGGAGAGGGCTTCCAGTGCAGCTCCCAGCTTCAGTGGCAGGGGGTGCTGGGGCTCCTGGCACCAGCCCCCCATTGCTCCTGGCTTCGGGGTGGGGGGATGTTTGCTGGGTTCAGCCCCCATCGCTCCCAGCTTGGAGGCAGGGGCACTGGCTTTAAGCCCTGTGCTGCTCCCAGTGGGGGGGGGGGGCGCCAGCTTCAGCCACAGGGCTCTGTGGTCCCCCTGAAAGGTCTCGAGGACCCCCATGGGGCCGCGGTCCCCAGTTGAGAACCACTAATCTAGACCATCCCTGACAGATGTTTGTCCAACTTGCTCTTAAAAATCTCCAGTGATGGAGATTCCACAACCTCCCTAGGCAATTTATTCTGGTGCTTATCGCACCATGACAGTTAAGCCCATTTTCTTCTTGTCCATCCTCAGAGGTTAAGGAGAACAATTTACCTTCTTCCTCTTTGTAACAACCTTTTATGTACTTGAAAACTGTTATCATGTCCCCTCTGAGTCTTCTCTTCTCCAGACTAAACAAACCCAGTTCTTTCAATCTTCCCTCAGAGTACCCCTAGTTCTTGTGTTATGAGAAGGAATAAATAACACTTCCTTATTTACTTTCTCCACTCCAGTCATGATTTTATAGACCTCTATCACACACCCCTTAGTTGTCACTTTTCCAAGCTGAAAAGTCCCAGTCTTATTAATCTCTCCTCATATGGAAGCTGTCCCATACCCCTAATCATTTTGTTGCCCTTTTCTGAACCACTTTTCTGAGATGAGGTGACCACTTCTGCACGCAGTATTCAAGATGTGGGCATACCATGGATTCATATAGATGCAATATGATATTTTCTGTCTTATTATCTATTCCTTTCTTAATGATTCCCAACATTCTGTTTGCTTTTTTGACTGCCGCTGCACATTGAGTGGATGTTTTCAGAGAAGTATCCACAATGACTCCAAGGTCTCTTTCTTGATTGGTAACAGCTAATTTAGACCCCATCGTTTTATATGTATAGTTTGGATTATGTCAGATGTTAGTCTTAGCCAGCATGTAAAACAGAAGGCTTATTAGTCAACAGGAACACAGCATAGAACAGAGCTTGTTAACACAGAAATCAGTGACTTTCAACAAAGTCCATCTTGAGCGGACCCCAGGCCGGACACCCAGGACTCCTCCCTCTCTGAGTCCCCAACAGCAGACTGCCCAGATTCCCGACCGAACCTCTGACACGCCAGTTGCCCTTCCTCCTGGTCTTTGTCTCGCTTCCTGGGCAAAGTGTCACCTGATCAAATCCCCCTCCTGGGTCTCAGGTTACAAAGGGTATCGGCCATCGCATAAGTGCAGGGAGCTGGAGCTGCCTCATCTGCCCCTGAGGATCTCAGCAAAAGTCACGCACCCTTATTCCCATCACTTAGGAATTGTTGCAATACACAGGGAAACTGAGGCACACACAGTGTTTGTGCAAAACAGTAATACTCACATAGGCTCAGGTACAATATAATGAGGAAAACCACACCCAGAAAGGGTGGAATCTCTCCTCACACGGCCTTCTCTGCAGTGTCAAGTGCCTGCTGTCTCTAGGCAAGATGTCTTTGTGATTCAGGACCAGGAGGTTGTGGCTGCTGCCCTGACATTCCTGCAGAAAAGGGTGTGGGGTTGTGTGCCCCCAGACAGGGGCTGTGGCGATGCAGTCCTTGCACATAGGAGTGGTTTTACCGCATGCAAAGATTGTCTAAGGGGTTATTTATTTATTTCTGTTTCTGAAGCAACCAGAGGCCAGGGCCCCACTGTGCTAGGTGCTGTACAAACATAGAACGAAGAGCCAGTCCCTGCCCCCAAAAGAGTTTCCAATGGAAGTAAAACAAGAGGCAGACACAAGCTGCAGGCTGGTGCCTCGGGCCATTCTCCAGCAGCCGTATAGGGCAGGGCACCCTCGTTATCTGTTCTCCTTTCCTGAGGGCAAAGTCTGGGGCATATATTAGAATAAAACAGGTGTCAGCGCAGCGCTGAGGCTGAGAATTTACAACCCCCCTTGGTGAATTCAGAGCTAGGGAGCCCACAGTAGCCAGAAGTCCATCTTCTCCAGCCTAAATATTATAGCAGGGTCTTTTGTTGCATGATCGCCTAACGCTGCACAGTGCCACACACTGTGTGACCATTCCTGCACCATCACACCAAGGGAGGGCCAGTCCCATAGGGGCCTTTATCTCTTAGTGTATAAACCAAATGGGGCAGAGCAGAGTGACTGCAATAAAAAGTGACTCATTTAAAATGAACCAAGAACAGGGATGGGGGGGAAATTATCTGGGGCAGGGACCAAGAAAAAGGCAGGCTGGGAGCAATAAAGTTCACAGTATGCAAATCTCCCGTGAAGAGGATTCACACTTGTGTGCTTTGGGCTCAAGGGCCCATGCAGGTTGCCTGAGCTCCTGAGTGTGGTACTTCAGTGGATCACTCACCAAGGAGTCTCTAAGGAAACCACAGCTCACAGCAGTGTGAACAGTCTGAAAGCTGAGGTGATAAAGTATTTGTAGTGCAATAACTCTTGAAGGATTGGGTTTCTGAACCAGACCTTGGCCCCTTTGAATAGCAGAGCTCAGAACTGTCCAGTTGATAGCAGTTTCATGAGAATCATAGAATCACAGAATATCAGGGATGGAAGGGACCTCAGGAGGTATCTAGTCCAACCCCCTGCTCAAAGCAGGACCAATCCCCAACTAAATCATCCTCATCACTAAATGAGGCTCAGAGCCACTCTGTATAAAAAAAAATTATGGGAATCTGAAACATTTAAAAGCAGCTCATTTGGGAAGGGTCTGTATCTCAAAAAAAACATCAGCCAAGTGTCCCCAAATTTGAACCACAAACCCCACCCCAGGCCTTGCTGTGGCATACCTGTTGTCAAAACAATTGCCCTATGCATGTTGATTTTTGAACACTTTGGAAATTAAAAGGTCATTTGGGGGGAGATGTTTCTTGGGAACCTGTATGAGAAAGGACCCCAAATTAGCCCCACAAGATCTACTCCAGCTGCTGCTTTGGCATGCCAACTTTCAGGCCAGTTTGACTCTTCTTGTCAATTGTAGAGCACTTTGAAATTTTGCATTGATACAGAAATTTTGCTTGATCTGTATGTGTGCTAGTATTTATGGCTTGGATCAATGTGTGGGCTACCTTATGGAACCAAAATGAAGGTCTAATAACTTTTGAATAATTAGGTTTTCAATGGGATCTCAGTGCCAGACACTAGGACAGCTTAGGGGCTGTACAGTGATGTGAGCTTTATGGGGATACAGCCTGTAGTATTTTCCCTAGCTCTGAGGGGGTGAAAATGATAAGAACCAGCAAATTTTAAAATAATGCTGTTTTGAGGGGCTGTGTCTCAGAAACCCTTTGCCCAAATAACCCCACATTTGTACCCCAAACTCTAATCTGGACCCTAAACTGACACAGCAATTTTCAAAACAATAAGAATGTGCTTAGAGATTTTATAGCATTTTGAAAACCGGATCTTAAATAAAACGATGGAAGTTGCTACTTCCTCTATAAGTTGCTACTGCTCCTCTATAATACTCCATACCAGAGGTGGGCAAATTACGGCCCATGGGACCGTCCTGCCCGGCCCTTGAGCTACCCCATGGGGAGGCTAGCCCCTGGCCCCTCCCCCGCAGCCATGCCACCTGCAGGGCAGCACAGCAACGTGTCTGGCTCTGGCTGAGCGGCGTGACTGCCAGCCATGCTACTCTGAGCGGCATGGTAAGGGGCCCGGAGGTCCTGGGGGGCAGTCAGGGGACGGGGAGCAGGGAGCAGTTGGATAGGTGTAGGAATCCTGGGGGGCCTGTCAGGGGGTGATTGGATGGGGTGGAGGTTCTGGGGGAGGACAGTCAGGGGATGGGGAACAGGGGAGGTTGGAAAGACGTGAAAGTCCCGGGGGGCCTGTCAAGGGGTGGGGGTGTGGATAGGGGTCGGGGCAGTCAGGGAACAGGGAGCAGGGGGGTTGGATAGGGGAGGGGGGTTCCAGGAGGGGATGGTCAGCAAACAATGAGCAGGGGTTTGGATGGGTGGGGGGTTCTGAGGAGGGCAGTCAAGGGGTGGGAAGTGGGAGGGGTCAGACAGGGGCAGAGGCCAGGCTGTCTGGGGAGGCACAGCCTTCCCTACCCAGCCCTCCATACAGTTTTGCAACCCCAATGTGACCCTCGGGCCGAAAAATTTGCCCCTCCCCCCCACTCTATATTCTGCTCTCAAGGCACATCTCTCTGGAACTCTAGCCATGCTACTCTGCAAAGCCACAGGAGCTTGTTTCTTCTTGTAACTGGCGAGCTCCCTTCATTGCTTGCAGGTTTTTACATTCTAATGAATTTCTGTAATGCATCTTGCTGCGTACCTGGAAGAAGACATTGTCATTCTCTTTTCTGTGTCCTGCTTCTTTAGTCATCTGGCTGCCTCCCTGCAGAGCACTGCTGGGAAACATCTCCAGCCCATAGAGTGAGTAGCGCAAGAGGGAGCATGTTACACAGAGTCACTTTGATCCAGTTCTCACACAGGATTTTATATTTATTCTTTGTATTTTTTCCTTAGTCTGAAATAAATGGAACCTAGAATGAAAATGTTATTGATTCTGTACTGGGCCATATTCAGATCTCAGTTCCCCCGGGGTAAATCTGGAGTTGCCCACTGCCTGACATGGGGTCAGGGCCAGATTCTGATCTCAGTTCCCAGGGGGTCAATTCAGAGTCACCTACTGCCTGCAATGGGTTTACACCATTCTAAAAGGGCAATAGATGAGGAAAGGATCAGACATTATTTATGCCTGTTATTAATTCACTTTCCCACCTGCGGCTAACACAATGTGAACAACATGGAGCCAATTCAAAGCCAGGGTCACAAGATTGTCTTTGAGACATTATTTATTTTATTAGAGATGCTCTAGTTCAAGAGGAATTATCTGGGGGGAGTTTTCTGGACTGTATTATACAGGATATATGACTAAATGATCACAATGGTCCCTTCTGGCCTTAGACACCTCTTGCAGTGTCTATGCTCTTTCCAAGCACTATGATAAGTGGGGGCCAGTTCTGTCCCTAGGCAGGTTCCTGCACTAGCTGGTGTCTACACAGTAGTGGATTATTTCTTCCTGTAGATAAGGCCCATGCGGAGTCATTTCATGTCTTAGGCTGGATGTCAGTGGCAGCAGCAGCCCTTACTCTAGGAGCGTGTCTTGTAGCAAATCGGGTTCTTTGAGTAGGGAGGTGGGTTCCCTTTTTCCTCCACAAGCACTTTAATGACTGCTTTGGCAGCATTGGACATGGTGGCCATGACACGGATATTCCCTGTGGTGACCACAAGCGCTTCCTGGCATTGGCCCAGCTTGGCTTTCTTGAATGTTGTGCAGCTGTTGGCCGGCATATAATTGTACATCCTTGCGTAGACTTCCTCCATGTCACCAAGGTGCTCTTTGCCTGGGCAGATCTCGAGGCCAAACTCAACACAGTAGAGGTTGTAGTCAAAGGGATTGGAGAACATGATGGCAAGGGTGAAGGCGTCTGAGTTGTACACCAGCAGCCCCACGCTTCCACGAAAGCTGTACCATCCCTTTGTGAACAGACAGCTCTCCTTGGATCCTGGCGGGATTCGGGGGGAAGGGGGTAGGAGGCTGTGGCCACTGAAGCAGTAACTCCTGTGGGAAGAGGGGGATCGAGATTAGCATAGTCTGACTTCCATGGTGCAGTGCTAGCTACTTGGGGACAGCACGGGGGTGGTGGGAAACAAACAGGGAAGGGTTAGAAGAGGTTTGTGCGCTGCATTTGCAAATATTTTAGGACTGAGACAACCAAATGAAAATCTGTTGACTCTAATGGAAATGTGCCTGCTTAAACCCAGTGTTACTGGTGTCACAGATACGAGCTGAGTGCCCCTACTCAGCCACTCACTAGACAGCTGAGAGGGGAATCCTGGCCCCGGATACTGGGTGTTTTAAGCCTCTGGAGCCTGAAAGGAGTCCAGACACTGGTCTAGTCTTGGGGTCCCTAGGCACACACCTGGGGTGCAGTCCCTCTATCTAGCAACCCCTCCTGAGAACTGTCCATGTGCCTAGCCCTAGGTCTCAGTGCTGCCCCTGTTGCTTAGCACACCATCTCCCAGAACTCCACGTAGAAGTGAGAGCCTTCTGGCGACAGTCTAATTCTCTCAGGAGGCAGGCAGTAATTGTAAAGCAGAGAACACACTAAGGGTGTGTCTAGCTGCAGACAAACACCCAAGGCAGAGCACAGGTCAACAGACTTGGGCTTGCAGGGCTCATGCTATGGTGCTAAAAATAGCCTTGTAAACATTCTGGCTTGGTCTAGAGCTCAGGCTCTGAAGCCCTGGTAGGAGGGTGGGTCTCAGACCTTCAGCCCCAGCCACAAATTCAAAGTGCTCCCTACACATCTATTTTTAGAGCCATAGTGCAAGCCCCAAGAGCCCAAGTCTGGTGACCTGAACTCTGAGACTCGCTGCTTGCAGTGTAGACGTACCCGCAGACACTTTACACAGGATTCTACCATTGCTCTTTAATACTTAAAAGGGAAAGCACATGGGAGTGCAGATCATAAAGAACACAATAAACTTCCTGACCACAATGCCCCTGGCTAGATCACCCTTCCCTGGATGCCATCAGGGCTCAGGGAGGCAGACATGGTCAAAGTGCCCCATAGGCATTAGCTGATCAGGCTGATGTAGTTACGGCACATGAGTTTCATAGCCAGTGGAACACAAAGGAGTGATGCAGCCAGTATCACATCTGACCATCTTTGATCACTCTAACCCAATGGATCAGGTACCTATTTCACAGCTGGGTGAATTGGTGGGGGGAGATCAAGCAAGTCTCAAACCCCCAAGGGCTGTTGTCAAGTACCTTAGCCACTCAGCTTTAGGACCTTGCCCACCAAATGTCTAGATTGTCTGGGTTACTTCACCCTCATGGAGCCATATTCCCTAGATTGTCTTCTTCTCCTTTGGCTGTCCATGCCCTTTTTTATAAATTCTGCCCTCTTTGTCAGGCCTGCTCCACTTCTTATATAATCATAGAAATGTGGGGCTGGAAGATTCTTGGGAAGTCATCAGTCCAGTCCCTTTCGCTAGACCATCCCTAATGGGGGTTTGTGCAACTTGTTCTAAAAAACCTCCAATGACTGGGATTCCACAACTTCAACTGAAAGGCCATTCCAGAACTTTAACTACCATTATCGTTAGAAAGTTTTCCTAATATCTAACCCAAACCTCCTTTGCTGCACATTAAGCTGATTGCTTCTTGCCCTACCTCAAACAGACATGGAGAACATCCTCTTTATAACAGCCCTTAAGATATTTGCAGACTGTTGTCAGATCCCCCCTAGTCTTCTTTTCTCAGCACTAAACATGCCCACTTTTTTTTAGCTTTTTCTCACAGGTCAGGTTTCAGAGACTCTCTTTAGAAACTCTGTTGTGTTAATCATTTGCCACGAGCCTTTGAATCTCAGCCCAACATGGAGGGAAAGGGACCATAGAGAAGGTAAAAGGATGCATCGGCAAAATGGAGTTTACAACTCCATAAAGATATAGACAGAGTGGAGTGTGTTGAATTGCTCCTTGTGAATAAAGAATCACATGGACTATTATTAGCCCTTTGCCCTGCTCATGAGCTGATACTGCTTGTTCTGAGTCCCTTTGCTGTGGGTAAGAATTGGCTGGATAATAATGCTGCCAGGGAATTTCAGCTTCTGAGCTCAGCTTCTCTGGGGTAAATCTAGAGTCTCCCACTGGCTGCAATGTGGTCAGGATTGAACTCTGATCTCAGTTACCCTGGGGTAAATCTGGAGTCAACCACTGATTGCCATGGGGTCAGGGCCAGATTCTGATCTGTTCCCCCAGAGTCTACCCGGTGAGTGCATTGTAGTGACACCAGATTTACATCTTTGTAAATGAAAACTGAATCTGGCTCCTTAGCTTTTGATTTCCCACCTTTCCTGCATTGAAAATCTTTCTCCTGTTGCATTCGTTTCTGCATCAACATTTCCAAACCATGGAGATTTTAATGAATTAGAGAGCATAGGAGGAACAGGGAGTGGGGTAAGAATCTTTTGGGAACAATACTGAACTTCCAGTATCTGGAAGAAGCAGGAGAAATAGTATGCAGAGAGCCCGTGGATGCTCTGAGGCAGGTGCCACAGGGGGTGTTTACCTGGGGGAATGGAGGGTCACATCCCGTGATTCGTTGGTTATCTCAATTTCCACACTCCTCTCGAAGTAAGTCTCAAGGCTGTCTTGCATTCCAGCCTGGGTGTTCATGGTGCTGGAGACTGGTGCGCTGCTTCTGAGGGGCAGCTGATTCTGACGGTTTGGGCAGGAAGTCTGGAGAAGGAAACTTTGACCATTCATTGTGTGTAAAGATAAACAAGCTTCCCAGATAGCACATGAGCAAAGTCTATCAACTTGGTGAAGTATATTTGTGTATACAATTAAGACACTCCATTATGATATGAAAGAGCAAAAATGAAACTGAAAGGGTATCTCTATAGATACAAGAATTCAATTATTGCTGCTGGGAATGTTTTCACTGCAGGCTCATACCTGTTGCAATTTCATGTCACCATTCTGATGTTTATGTCTGAGGTGGATGGAATCAATATGGCTCAGAAAATTATTAATCTGACACATGACCTCACCAGGCAAGAAACCTTTCTACTAGTGGCAACTACTTGCCTTCTAGTCATTGCACCTGTCTCTCTCCGAGGAAAATAGAAAGCAAAGAGTGTGCTTGATTGGCTGGTTGTCAAGAATAATATCTTATGAAGAATAATTCAGGACAAGATGCAGGAAGAATGAATAAACAACATTAAAGAACTAAACCTGCGATTGGCCAAACCTGCGGACACTGCAGGTAAACAAACCAGCCCAGCCCACCAGCGGATTTCCCTGGACAGGCCGCGTGCCAAAGGTTGCCAATCCCTGAACTAAACAAAAGTTTTCCCCCTATATGGCTGTACAAGTGCACTCCATGTCTCCCTATATTGGAGGCCTCTCATCTGGCCAAGCGTGAAGTGCATGGGGAACGTAGATTCACCCACACTTATATTACAAGAAGAAGGAGGCATTCAGTGAGTCTGAAAGGGGAAGAGATTTAAAACCAATCAAAAGTTTCTATACATACACACCAAAGAATTGTCTTGTGGGACTCACTGCCACTAGATATCACTGAAGACAAGCTCTGAGAAGGATTTGTAAAATAGGAACTGGAGATTTATCAGCAGAATGAGACCATCCAGAGTGACAGGAGAGAGGGTAGAAGGAACATAAAATGTCTTGCTTCAAAGCATGAGTCAGCCACAAAGTGACCAATGGGGATTAGGAACAAACTTCCCCTAGGGGCAGGACTTCCCTCTGCTGCCCACTGATGGGTTTTCTGCATTGTCCTCTGAAGCAGCAGGCGTTGGCCATTGCTGAAGATAGGAGAATAGACTGATACGAGGAGCGACACTCTGTGAGCAGCCAGCAAAGGAGATGGCAGCTGGTAAGGGAATGATACATTCCCACCGCCCGCTGGTATTGATTTCCTGGGGGAGATGGGGGTGCCTGACTGGTGAGCTGGAGAGGCCTGGTTCTGCCCCCGGCCTGCAGGGGGGCTGGTTCTGACCCAGCCTCAGGCAGAGGTGACTGGCTAGTATGGGGGCTGGGGGATGTAGTAGGAAGAGGGCCTGAAACATAAGCCCATGTGTCAGAGGCCTGGTGTGAGGTCTGAGGCCTGGGATAAAGTAATCAAAACCTTGCTGATATTAAGCAAAGTTAAGTTGTCAGCAAAAGGCAGGCCCAACTCAAGAATTGGCAAGATTAGGGCTGATATTGCAAAAACACAAATTCCTAAGAGTTGCTAGGCACAAAGCACTCACACAAGCACATTTCAGAAGGATGGTACCATAACGCCCCGATAAACACAGCCCCCAAAGATAACAGGAACATGCTGACCCATCTTAAGGCTAAGGTCAGGATGACAGCATGACGAATAGAGATGTTTTGATCACACCTACAGGTACAAGGCAATGAGTGGCTCCCTAATACGTCACGGATGATAGGTAACTTGTTTGCAGAGGTGTATAAAGATGTGTCTCAGAGGTAGTGTCTTTGTCTGGCCTAGGGGATAGTGGAAAGTCCCACCACTAACTGAGCTGGTCCATTGTGACCAGCATGCATGTATCAGTGTAGCTGTAACCGTTGATCCAAGGCATTAGCACTCTGCTTCGTCGGCAATAAACCTGACCAGGTGCCTTCGCTAGGAGCCAAGTCTGTGGATTTATTGGGTCGCTCCATTGGGGCCTGGGTCTCTGCTCTCTGCACAGGGCTGGGACATACGCTGAAAGAGCACACGCAGCCAACACCAGAGGACAGGGGAATGGGACACGAGTCCTTTCCCCTCTAGGGGACCATACAAGCAATAAGGCCCAACACCTCTTCCAACTGCCACAGCCCCTCTGGCCCACTCCCTCAGGTGAGTGGTACAGCCCAATGGTCCCTCCAACCAGGGCCGGCTCTAGGTTTTTTGCCGCCCCAAGCAAAAAAAATTTTGGCTGCCCCCCATCCCAGCCCTGGGCTCCTCCCCGTGCTGCCCCAGTCCTGGGCTCTCCCCCTCCACCCACACCCCCTGCTGCCCCAGCGCTGGGCTTCCCCCTTTCCCCCCACACCAGTGGCCTCCCCCCACCCCCCTGCCACCTCAACCCTGGGCTCTCCCCCCGCCACCTGCACCCTCCTTCCGCCGCAGCCCAGGGTCACTGGTAACTCGCTCCTGGGGTGGGTCATTCAGCAGGAATTTTGGACGTGCACAAAACACAGACAGGATTGGTTCCCATATGGTTACAAAGCTGCATTAAAGTGGAACAATTTTCAGCTTGTGTAATTGGAGGATATCTGGATGCATATTATAAGACTGTCCTCCATAAATGAGGAAAAGTTGAGGTGCCTTTATTATTCTTTTGTTCCACTCTTTCTTTCTATGTGGAATTTGCCAATGCAATATCACTGTCTTCCTTTTAAACAAACAAACCAAAAAAAAGCAATGGCTGTTGAAAATAGCAATTCCAGTCCTAATAACCACTGGGAAGCATTTTTTGCTCAATTTTATCCTACAAAAAATTTTCTACAGCAAGTTACAGTGGATCAGTATATTTGATTTGGGAGAAATGAAGTAACAGCTGCCCAAACTGAGCTTGAGCACTCCTGAATTTTGAGGTGTTCAAATCTGGAAGGCAGGTGCTGGGGTCTGGGGCTCCACGGGGAGCATGGCAGCATGTATGCAGCAGCGTGTCTGGCGCTGCACGGAGCCAGACAAGCTGGTCTGAGTGGCATGGTAAGGGGCTGGGGTTGGAGAAGGGGTCAGGGGTTCCGGGGGCAGTCAAGGGACAGGGAGCGGGGGTTGGATGGGGTGGCGGATCGGGAGGGCAGTCAGGGGCAGGGAGAAGGGGGGGTTAGATGGGTCAGAGGTTCGGAGGGGCAGTCAGCGGACAGGCAGCGGTTGGATAGGCATGGGAGTCCCAGGGGTTTGTCAGGGGACAGGTAGGGGTGGGGTCCTGGGGAAGTGGGGGTCTCAGGAGGGCAGTTGGGGACAAGGAGAAGGTAGGCTTAGATGGGGGTGGGGTTGTGGGGGCAGTTAGGGGTGGGGTCCCGGGAGGGGGTGATCAGGGGACAGGGAGCGGGGGGGGTTGGATGGGTTGGGGTTTCTGTGAGGGGCAGTCAGAGGGAGTGGATGGTGGCAGGGTGGGGCTTCCCTCCCCCTGGAGTGTCCTGTTCTTTGAATGTTAAAATATGGTCTCCCTACCATTCACAGCACTCAGAGCACGCTGCTGCATGAGGTCCCCCTCTTTCCTTTCCAGTTGGTAGTGACCAAGGGGATG